>NW_002987822.1:689770-728620 GCF_000006295.1 Pediculus humanus corporis
ATTAACACGTCAAATTTTAATTTCTGCACGTAAAAAAAAATTAATTAAAAAAAATGGCAAAAAAAATAAAACAAACCTCGAGGTGATAACAACAATCCTAACACCACCTCCTAAACTACAATTTTTCTTTTTTTTGTTGTTGCTATAAAAAAATTTTAATAGGTTAATAAAATTACAATATTCTATTTGAATTTTACCGTAAGATACACATATATTTAAATAAATTATACGAAATAATAATAATAATAATAAATAATATTTAATAAAAAAAAAAAAAAATTAAATGCAATCGAGCGTAGGCGAATATTATTTTTAAAAAAAAATATTTGACCGTTGCATATAAATCATTAATTATTTATAATAAAATAATGATAAACCCGTAATTTCGGTGGGGGGAGCGGGGGGGGGGGTTTAAAAAAGTTGTTGTTATAATTTTTCACCCATGGCGACAAACGGAAAAAAATTTCACTGACAAACGAAACAAACAAAATATTTACGATAAGCACATTTTGAAATTTTTTTTTTTGTGGGAAATAATCATTTGTTAAAATATTATTATTATTATTATTAAACGATTCGATCGATCAATCAATCATTCATTCACTCACAACTTATTTTAACAAACAACAAACAAAAAATTATTGTCGTTATTGTAAAAAAGAAAAATAAAGAAAAAACGGTCGTCCTTGCAACAAGTTTAAATTTTTTTTTTTCTTAGAAATAAATGAAATAAATTATTTTTTTTACACATTTACATAAATATTTATTAATTAATAAATAAATAAGTTTAATAATTTATTAATACGTTATTCGAAATATAAAACAAATTTTTTTAATCGAAACAAAAAAAAAACGTGGGAACGAAAGCGATAATATTTATTTATAATAGGTTAACAATATTGGAAAAAAAACAAAAACAAAATGGCGGATTAGTTACGGCAGCAAATTTTCATTTTTTACGTTTATTTGCTATTATTTTGCTATCGGTAATAATAACAATCGGTGATAACTCCCGAGTTTTTATTATCACCCGCCCCCCAGGCGTGAAAAACGACAAAATTTTTTTATATTTTTTTTTTTAATTTTTTAGGTTTTAACCCAAAAGACGTAAGTTAAACATTAAAAAAAATTGCTATAATTAAAGCTTTACGATTATAGTATAACATAAACTATAAGTTATAACTATAACTAAACTATAAGCTATAAACTATAGTCTCTATAACTATAAATAAATTTATTAAACGTTGATTAAACGACGAAACATTTTAAATAATTTCTTATCGATATCAATTGGAGTAATAAAAAATTAATTAATAATAATTGTAATAATAATAATAATGATGATGATGATGATAATAAACAATAATGATAATGATAATTTTTTACATTTTAAAAAAAGTGCAAACGACTATAAAATTGCTATAAAATTAAAATTATAGACGACGTGTTAAAAAAATAAATAAATTTTCGTTTGTTTTTGTTGTTTTTTTTTTTTTTTTAATTTCCACTCGTCAACAACAACCACAACAACAACAACAACAAATATTTTTATAGAGTGTAATATAAATAATAAAAAAAAGCGCTATAATTCAAATATTATTATTATTATTAACTTTTTCTCAACGCGACTGTCATCGTTTCTTTTTTTTTCGTTTTTTTTTTTCCACAAGTTGGTAAAATACGCAATAATAATAATAATAATTTATAATTAATTAGAAACAAATTAAATTTATAAAAAAAAAGAAAAATCTATATAGAATCAATGTCTATAATTACTATATAGCAAAAAAACGGTTATCGTTAGTTTTTTTTAAAAATTTAGTCTATATTGTATAGTTTATTACATTTTAATTTCGTCATTTTTTAACGTTTTTCCCTTTTTTTTTTTTTTTCTTATTTAAAACTTGTTCCGCGGGCGGTCTGTTCAATCATTTTTTTTTTTTATGATCTTGTTTAGTCTCGTTTAGTTTTGCCTTTTTTACAACCGTAGTATAAATTATTATTATTATTATTATTATTATTATTAAATTTTATAAATACGAGAAATTTTTTTTAAAAAAAAAAAAAAAGCTTTACACTTAAGGAAGAAAAAATTTAAAAAGGATTTATATTAATATTTATTTTCATTTTCGTGTCATTAATATGCCGATCGTGGTATTAGAAAATGAATGAATGAAACATGCGAAATAACGGAGGGGAAGGAGGAAAAGGGGGGAAACGAAAAAAAAAATGTTTGCTGCTGTCGGCCAATGATTCGAAAATTAAATGAAAATGAAATGGAAACAATTTTAACCGATAAAAACAAAACATTCTCTCTCTCTCTCTCTCTTTCTCTTTTCCCCTCTCTCTCTTCCCACCCCCCTCTCTCTCTATTTATACGCCATTGAAATACAAACAATCGAAACTTTTATGCCAATTACCAATTTTGAAAATAAAAAATAAAAAAATGGCAAATAAATTAACCGTAAAAAAAACCGCGATGGAAAATAATATATATAAATATATATTTGTAGACATAACAATCGTTGTAAACACAATCACAAAAAAAAAAACAACAACCAACACAACAAACAGTCCAACAAACTAACAACACGAGTAGCAGAAAGAAAAAAAAGAAAAAAAATTAAAATGTTTTTTTAAATGTTTTTCCTTCTCCCTCTCTCTCTCCTTCTTCCTTCCGTCCCTTCCCCCTCCGTAAAATAACAGCAAAAACGAAAAAAAAAAAATTATTATTATCATCATCATCATCATCATTATTATTATTATTTTTATTTTTTTTTAATAAACTCGTGGAAAGTTGTAAAGTTGTAATGAAACATAATTGACCACCATTAAAAGTCCTTTCATGCCCTTCAAATCATGATTTAACTATTTTTTTTTTTTTTTTTTTTTTTAATGTTTAATAGCATGCATTAAAGAAAGTAAAACATTTTATTTATTATTATTATTATTAAAACAAATTTAGGGTGGCGTGTTTGTTGTTTGTCAAAAAAAAAAAAAAAATGTTTCGTTAGAATTTTTTTTTTTTTTTAAAAAGTTACACGTTATTAATAAATAATAAAAATTATTATTATTATTATTACGTAATAGGGAAAATTATAGTCGATAATAGATCACATTAAGTATTATATATATATATACCCTTTATTATCATTATCATTATCATTATTATCACATTTACCGACGTCGTAATAAATAATTATTTATTTATTTGTGCAACAGCAGAAAAGCAGAAGCAGAAAAAAAAAACGAAACATAAATTTTAATTTCTTTTGTTGAATTATTATTATCATTATCATTATTATCATTATCATTATCATTATTATTATTATTATTAATTATTTTTCGTAAGAAAAATTTTCCACGCGGTTTTATGGGGCGTCACTCTCTGTAAAGGCGTCCATTTTTTTTTTTTTACAAGAATAGATTTCAGAGAATAATATTTTAAACGCGTTTGTCGAGCTTTCCAAAACCTTGAAAACAAACCCACATCCGGTCGGTCGGTTGTTTGTTTGTTTGACAATTTTTTTTTATTTATGTGAATCCATACCCGACCCGATTTCAAAAAAGAAAAAAAAGAAAAGAAAAACGAGGATTTAAAAAAAAATTATTCATTCATCTGCTACCACTTTGAATTTAACGACAGAAACGTACGGACGACGTTAATAACTTTTTTATTATTATTAAATAAATTCTAAATACACGACGAAAATGATAGTTTTATAAGAAAATTTCTTTTGTCGTAATCGTAGAAACAACGGATTAAGATATTAACGATTTTTTTTTTTTTTTTACACGAGAGTAATTGCTCTCACCTGGTTTCATCATTTTCTTTAAATAACTTTTCTAACAGAGTTATTTTCCACTTATGAGATTAACACCTTTTTCTTCTTCTGCCACTTCTTCTCCTTCTCCTCCTCTTCTCCTTCATCTCCTTTTCTTCTTCTTTTTTTTTTTTTGCTTTTTCATCTTCGAAACAATCGAAAAAAAAAATCAAAAACGAAATAATTTTTTTTTTTCTTTTCTTTTCTTCCTTACTGTTTGTCTATCTTTTTTTAAACAACGTTTAAACGGAACAACAACAACAACAAAATCTAACCAATCTAATAATAATAATAATAATAATAATAATAATAATAATAATAAAAGCAAAACTTTATTGTGTGCGTGTGTATACCTTAAAAAAAAAAAAAAAAACTAGTTATCGTGCCTACGAGAAAAGAATACTTCACTTCAGTTCTTCTTTGGCTCTCCGGTGTGTTGGTTGTTTGGACTCTTAAAATGTATTATATAAATTCAATATGGCGTCTTTTCATTTCGGGAATTTATTATTATCATTATCATCATTATTATTATTATTATTCACGGATTATTTACGGGAAAATTTTTTAAAATAAAAATTTTATTTATTTAATTATAAATATTTTTCGTTTTTTATTTTTATTTTATTTTTAAAATTTGTTTTATTAATTGTTTGTTGTTGTTTTTCTTTCGGGATTGTTCTGTGCGTTTAACTATGTAATAAATACATTTATTATTATTATCATCATCATTATCATTATTATTATTATTTAAATATGGATGATTACGATTATAGAAATGGAAATGGAAATATATTTGGTAGAGGAAAAATAAGAAAATCATGCAGGTAAGGAGGAAAAAAAAAATTATTATTATTATTATTATTATTAATTTCCGTTTTTTTCTTCGTTTGTTTGTTTGTTTGTCGTGGGGTTTAAATTCGGGGCCGATTATTTTTCTTTTTAAATTCGTAAATGGTTTTTCATTATTAAAAGAAAAAAAAAAAAAATTGATTTTTAAAATTAAAATTTTTTTTTTGTGATGGTGGTGTTTGTCGTTCGTCGTTTGTCGTTTGTTGTTGTTGTAATCGGTTTCATTTTACGCGTGGGTGTTTTTTTTTTTACCCAGTCGAGTTTAAAAATACGGCAAATGAATTCAGGTGAACGAAGAATAAGAAGAAGAAAAAAAAAAAAATTCTTGCCAGGTTTTTTTTTTTCTCACGACGAGTCAAGGGTCAGAGATAAGCTAAACATGTATTTTGCATATTCGTACCTGTGTTTGTGTGTGTGTGTGTGTGTGTGGACCTTTAAATGGAGGATTTTTTATTCAGTTTTGACTCAATAAAGGAGAGAGAAAGAGAGAGAGAAAGATTCGTCTGAGATTTTTCTCTTTAAGCTTTTTTATTACCTTCTCCATGTTGATTTTTTTTTTTTAAAGGATAATAAAATATCGAATTATTATTATTATTATTATTATTATTATTATTATCATTATTATTATTATTATTATTATTATTATTATTATTCTTAATTCTCCTGTTTTTGTTTTTTTTTCGGGTTAATTATTTCGGGAAGAGTAATTAACTCATTGTCAACAATCGCGTAATTACTTCATGAAAATCATAATAATAAAAAAATAATTTTTAAAAATCTCGTATGACAAACAAACAAACAAACGAACAAACGATATATTTAACCTTACGAACGATTCATTTCGATCCTTCTTCTTCTTCTTTCATTTCGTTTGAAATTTGTTTTTTGTTCGTTAATAATAATAATAAATATCGTCATTTTACTTGCCTTTTTTTTTTTTTTAATATTTTCGTAACAACACAACAAACATAACAAACGAGAGAGAAAAAGAGAGAAAAGCTCCGAAAAAATATCCCAGCGGGTGTTGATAATTTTTAATTTATTCGTGAAAACGAATCTAACGGTATTAAATATGGGAATGCCAAGTTAATTTTTTTTTAAGATTCAATCAATCGACTGCAATCGGTTGAAATTTATTATTATTATCATCATCATCATCATCGTTGTTGTTGTTGTTGTTGTGACCTCATGTGCATGTGGAAACAAACAAAACGTAATTTTTTTTCTTCTTTTTTTTTTCAAATAAAATATAAATTGAAAAATATTTCCAATGATTTTTATTAATAAATAAAAAAAAAAGAGAGAGAAAGAGAGAGGGGGGGGGGTAAAAGAGAGAGAAAAAAAGTGTCGCTTTTTCTTTTCATTTCCTCCCCACGTTGATTATTTTTTCATATTTTTATTAAATTAAAATAAAATAAATCATCGATCTCAACACGTGGACACATCGTGACAAATTATTTTACGTTTTGAAAAAAAAAAAAAAAGAAGAAAGTTTTTTTTGTATTATTTATCTCCCCACCCCCACACAATCTCACCTTTTTCCAGGTTTCTTCCCCTAACCGGAAACAATTTAAACGAACAACCAAAAACTCCGTCGATAATTCGAACGCGTGTTAAAAAAAAAATTTAATTTTTGAGTCTTGTTGATGACCATCATCATCATCATCACCATCATCATCATCATCATCATCATCATCATCATCATCATCATCATCATCATCATCATTATTATCATCGACGAAAAAAAAACTGGACGCCATTAAAATCAATGTCCCGTACTATTAAAATAACCTGGAACGGGTTTGACTTTGCCAAATAATTTTTCGTTTCGAGTTTGTTTCCCCCCTCCCCCTCTCCCGTTTTATTTTTAATAATTTTTATTTTTTTTATAATAAATTAAATAATTTAAAAAAAAAAATTGTTTAAACAACCGCACGAGCAAAAAAAATTTGACGTGGTAATAGAATTTTTTTTTTTTTAATGATTTTATTCATTCATTTTTATCGAGGAGTAGTATTAATAATTACGCCAACTCTTTTGCGACAAAAAACAGTTAATATATATATTGTAAATTATCATCATCATCATCATCATCATCATCATCGTTATCATTATCATCTTTCGATGCTGTCTGTGAATAACGGGAGAAAAAATTTTCATCCGATCTTTTTTCCTTTTACATCTTCGCACATCATCTAAAAAAAAAAATTTCACGTCATTTAAATTTTATTTAAACATTTTTCTCTCTCTCTCTCTCTCTCTCATCTTCTTCCCACTTGTCACATTATTCAAAATGTTAATAACAACAACAACGACGATGACAACAAACGCAACAACAACAACAACAACACACGCACTCAAACATATTTTGTACGTAAAGTAACATCGAGTTATATTTATTTATTTATTTATTTTACGAGAGAATAAAATTATAAAAAATTTTTAACCGTTCGCGAACGGTTTTCCCCCTAAGCGAACGTTTCGACTCTAACGTTAAAAAAAAAATAATTAAATGCGACCAAAAAAATTTTTAATGTTCGTGTGTGCGACTATTTCCAACCAGAAAATCCCTTCGAACGAATTATTTTTTCCTAAGAAGAGAAGGTAGGGGTGGGGGAGGGGAAACAAACGAAAACAATTTTTTAATAGTTCGTTATTATTATTATTATTATTATTATTATTTTACAACAAACGCGCGCGTCATAAACAAATTAATCGAATGGTAAAAAAAAATAAATAAATAAATTTTTTATTATTATCTGCCATTTGTAACTTACCTAATAGGTTTCGTGTTAATGCATTGTTGTCGAATGTGAGTTTGTATTAAAAAAAAAAAAAAACAACAAACGTACAAACAAACGTACAAACAACACCTTCTCATCTATTGTTTTAAAACGAATTTTTTTTTTTTTTAAATGAAACAAAAATAAAACTTAGGTAGATGGTCGTAGCAGCTGTTGTTAATGTCAAATAAATAATTTTACCATGGTGGTCGTAACATTTTTTTTTACGCTGCAGAGAGAGGGGGGAGGAAACAGAGAGTGGGAGGGAGGGGGAAGAGAGAGAGAGAGAGAGAGGGAGAGAGAAGGAAACAAATCGGGTGTTTCTTATTTATCGAGTAAAGGTAAATTAAAAAAAAAAAAAAAAGGTACTTGCGTCTATGAATTTATTAAAATCAAATTTCCTCCCACGAGGGCTAACTCCCCAAACCTTACGTTTGCTTCCCCCACCTCCCCCCCCCGTTTGTTGTTTGTTGTTGACTATTTCAAAAGAGTTAAAATATATTTTACATAAAACGATATTAATATTTGTAGGATTTAATAATTTATGCAATTTTTAATAAAGTTTTATTAACGTTTGTAGTGTTTGTAGTGGTTGTTGTTGTTTTTGTTGTTGTTGTCGGGTACGAAATACACACGATAAATAATGGCGAAATATTTTTTTTTCATTTATTATAAAAATAAATGTCGTCGCGAGAGAGTTGTCACATTAATATGAATACTTTTGATTTTTATCGACCAGATTTTTTTTTTTTTTACTTTCATGACTCGTTTGCTGGTTGTTTGTTTGTTTATCGTTTGTTTTTCTTAAATTTCTTGTGTGTGTGTAAGTGTTAATGATTTCTAGTTTTTAAATGTTAAAAAGCGAATATATATTTTTTTTTTCATTGCCATCATTAATCGTCACGCCCATTTTTTTATTCCCTATATTTTGAGTCATCATCATCATCATTATTAAACAAACTACCGACCGTTTGTTGTGAAAATTTTTTTTGAATGAAAAACTTGAATTTTCTTTTTTTTTCACACGCGCACGCGCACACAGCCACACGTAGGTTGTTGTAAAGTTTGTCATACGATCACACACCTATTTCCAATGATTAAAAACAAAAAAAAATTAAAATTCTTCTGCTTGGAATGAAAAACTAACTTCTTGTATTTTTTTTTTTTTTTTCATTGATGCCGTGAGAACGTAAACGCCCCTCGTGTGATTGTTGTTGTTGTTGTTTTTTTAATAGTGAAATAAAAATACCGAGGAAGAAAATAAATTTAAATAAATAAAACAAACGACAAAATGAAAGAACAAAAAAAAATAAATAAAATAAAAAGGAAAAATGCGTGTTTGTCTGCGTTTGCGTTTGTGTTTGTATGAGTGCGTGCGCTGGAATAACTTCCTTTTTTTTTAATGTCAACAAACATTATCGTAATTATAAAATCGTGATTTTAAAGAAAATAACAAATTATCGATTTTACCATTTTTTTTTTTTAAACAGCAAACGCTGGAAATTTCCGGTTTGAAAAATAATTTTTTTTAACGTCCTGTTTCCCCCCCCCCCGCCTCCCTTTTCTTCCCATTCTATCCCCCCACTCGAATCATAGGGATATAGCTAAAATCAAAACGTTTGGTTAGTTTTTACGCCTCCCTTCCGAAAATGATCGAAATGTTGTCGTCGGTGAATACTATAACCGCGATTACGAATCTAACGGTTTTACTTTCTTATCAACAATATAAAAATTACTGATAAGGTAAAAAAATTTTTTTCTTCATTTTGATAAAATTGTCTACGCTTAAAATTTCAATTTATTTCCATTCGAAAAAATTATTTTTATTATTATTATTATTAATAAATAAAAAAATTATTTTTTCCGTTTGTTTTTTTTTCAGGGAAAAATTTCGGTTATGAATATTAATAACCTTTCATTCTTCCCAGCAAAAAAAAATTAATAATAATAATAATAATAATAATAATAATAATAATAATATTGAAACGTACCTTTTGAAATGTTAATAATAATAATAATAATAATAATAATAAGAATAATAATAAAAAACAGAAGCTATCATTACATCAATTCTTTGCCCCCCTTTTTTATTTTTTCATTTCCGAGTTACCACAAAAAAAAAAATTTAATAATAATAATTTTTCTTTTTTTTTTTTTGTGCGCTGATTTTAATTCGGCACGCTTTATATCATTTCTACCCTTTGACCTTTTAAAAGCAATTCAATGAAATATTTTACGTGAAAAGCAAAAAAAAAAAAAATGGCTAATGTAGTATAATAATAATAATAATAATGAGGGAGAAAAAAATAACCAATTTTTTTTTTTTTTTTGTTAAAGAATTACTTTTTTTTTTTTTTCCTTTTTTTTCCTATTACTATTATTATCATTATTATTATTATTATCATTATCATTACCTTTTTTACACGGTTTTTATTACAATATTACCAACTTAATTAAAAAAAAATTACTCTCCTGTCGGGGGAAAAAGGAAAAATTTATTTTAAATAATAAAAATAATAATTTTTTTTAACGTTTGTTTATTTATCGTTTAAAATATTAAATTGTGACGTAATCACGCGTGACGTTTTCTTACCAAATAATAATAATGATGATGATGATGATGATGATGATGATGATGATGATGATTGAATTAAATTCTCCGGGGTAAAAAAAAAAATTATTATTATTAATTATTTTTAAAAAAATTTATTTAAAACCGCACCTATTCATTCAATTAATAAAAGAGTAAAAGAATATTTTATTGATTTACTGTTTGTTGTTGTTGTTGTTGTCGTCATCGTACCTGAACACAAATTTTATTACTAATTAAAAAAAAAAACAATAAACATACAATTAATAAGAAAAACTTAACGTCTCGGAAAATTATTTTTTAAAAAAAAATTCTTTCGTTATATTTATTAGAATGTAATTGAAAAAATATGTGTTACGCACTTACACGCACACGCACATGCACCCCACGTATTTTTTTTTGTTACAACCTAGACAGGGTGTGTGCGTGTGCGTGTGCGTACGTTTTACGATAATTAAAAGGGCGTCTCGTCTCCATTTTTATTTCGGTGAGTTGTACATAAGAAAAAAAAAATGTCTGCTCGAAGGAATTGAAAAAAAAAAATTATTTAAAAAGCTGATTCATTTCAATAATAAATTCACGGAACAACAACAACAACAACAACAACAATAAACGCAACCGAGGAAAAGGTCGACGACCTTATTAATAATTAAATAATAATAATAATAATTTAAAAAATAAATAATAAAACTCACGGAGAAATTAAAAAAGAAAAAAAATTTTTTTTTTTTACGCACGCATTTATTTATTTTATTACGCGCATATACATAAAATTAAATCGTCGTGGTTGTAAATTACAAAAAAATAAAAGAAGAAGCGATATGACGGAAACAAACAACAACCAAACAAACGAAAAAAAATAAAAAATAAAAACAACCAAAAGATTTGTAAAAAAATTTAACCATAGCAAAAAAAAAAAAAATAAAACTGGTCTAAGCGACTTTTTTTTTGCACGGAATGGCAAATGCAAATTTTGATTCGTTTCAGAATACTGAAGAGAGAGAAAGAGAGAGAGTGAGTGAGAGAGAGAGAGAATCAAACAATAACTCCTGGAGAGACCTGGAAAGAAGTTTTAGAGGAAAAAATTATAAGAAAATATCATCGGAAGTTAAAGACCGATGTTAAAAAAATTGCTTTCTAAAAATCCGGTCGGTCGGTTGGTTGGTTGGTTGGTTGGTCGGTCGGTCGGTTGGTCGGTTGAAGTCCTTGACTTGTTCAGGTCCCTGAACTTAGCATTGAGAGAGCCTGATTTGTTGTACCTTGTGGCTAAGTTTAACCAACAGTAAATTCACTTCAAATTTTTTTTTTTTTCTTTTCGGAAAGAGAAACCTAACGAGTCGCGACGACAACAACAAAAAAAGGATTTCGTGTGAGTGTGTATGCACCTTAACAGGGATGCCAACTTAAAAATTATCTTCACCATAACCATATATTCACATTTTTTTTTTCCTTTTAAAAATTAAATTAATTATTATTCATTCGTTTATGATATTTTTTTTCTTATCATCATCATCAACAGGACGGTTTTTTACCATAGTAATAATAATAATAATAATAATAATAATAATAATAATAATAATTTAATCGATAAGTGGTGGACGTGGGTGTTGTGGAAAAAAAAAAAATTTTTTTTTTTTTGTTAAATTACGTAAACTTCTTTAAAAAAAAAAATAGATGAATAAATACGTTAATTATTTATTTATTTATTACACGTGCACGGCGCGTGTTGACCCGATGAAATAATAATAATAATGATAATGATAATAATTTTTTCATTAATCATATTTATTTAAAGTTAAAATATATAAAAATAGTCGTGTGGTGTAGCGTAATTTTTTTTTCCTTTTAAATAATGAATAAATAACAATCGATCGATTATTTTTTTTTAATAATAATAATAATGATAATAGTACCTGGAAAAATTATCGATTAGATTAAAAAGTTAGTTAAGGTCATTTATACATGTCGTGTCACAAAAATAAAACCAGTTTAAAAAAAAGAAAAAAAATTTTGCAACGTTTTTAAAGTTTTTTTTTTTTTAAGCAACATTTTAACAAAATTTTTTATGTCTTATTTATCTACTGCCACGTTCGTTAATTTTTTTTTACGTTAAATTTAAATCCATCGAGGGATTGATAAATTTTTCTTATTATTAATATCGAAGAGTTTTAGTTATAATTTATTTTTTTTTATTTTTTTGTCTCTCTCTCTCTCTCTCTCTCTCATCGTTTCGTATAATTATTATTATTATTATTATTATTATTATTATTATTTAATAAAAAATTTTATGCTAGAAATGATTCGAGGTCGATTTAGATAGAAAAAATTGCTAGAGATCAGAACAAGGTGGTCCACATCAATCAATTTTTTTTTTTTTTTATGAATAACGACCGTGATAAAAATTAAATAAAAGCGAGGGAGGAGGAGATTTTTATAGGGGCCCGTTCGGGACCTCATTTCAACTTTTTTTTTATTTAATTTCAATTAATTAATTAATTAAAAAGTGAACGTTTCATAAAGCAAAACATTATTTGTGGGAGGGGAAAATGGGGGGCGGTGGGAGTGGTGGGAGAAAAAGGAATCCTACGACATATTTTTTACATATATTGACCTCACTTAATAATTTTTTTCTTATTTGTTAAACTCGAATTGATTTTTTTCTTTTTGATCTTCAAAAATTCTAATTCCACGTTTTGAATTAATAAAAAAAAAATATATATTTTTTTAAGAGGTGCCACGTTAACAAAAATAAAAAAAAAATTTTTTTATATTTACTTATATGTAAAACGTTACCTTTTCTCTTTTTAGCTTTTTCATCTCGTAAATTTTTTTTTTTTTTTAAATTCCGTAAAATTTTAACCTAGATTTTGAGTGTTTGTTTTGTTTTACGACTCTCCTCCAATATCCTTCATTTTATTAATTCTAGTTTCGGCCCTGTTTTTTTGTCGGTAAAATAATTTTTCAAGTCGGATGTAAATTAATTTCTAACAATCAATAAATATTTTTTTTGAACGCTTACTCGATTTTGAGGGGGGGAAAAAAAGAAACAAATTTTTTTTAAAAATCATAATCATCATCATTATCTTCGTTGTAACAGTTGTTATCATTATTATCATCATTATCATCATTATTATCATCACAATCGTTGTTTTCCATGGAAATGGCTTCTCATTCTAAAATCAGATCGAATTCCAATTTGATAATTTTTTTATTGTAAGTAATTTTGTTTCTATTAATTTCTCTCTCTCTCTCTCTCTTATTCTCTCTTTCTCTTCTCTCTCTTTCTCAATAGTGACTAACCTTGAACACGAATAAAAAAAAAAAAATTTTATATCGAAAATGATTGCAGATACTTTTTTTTTTTTTAAAACGACACTCGACTCACATATTAATAATTGTGATAGGTAAAGTTAAGAAAGTCTCAAAGTAATAATAATAATAATAATAATAATAATAATATGTTTTTTTTTTAGTGAAAGTGTCGAAATGTTTAAATTTGAAAAAAACTAATAATAATAATAATAATAATAATAATAATAATAATAAATCGAAAGAAAATTCAGGTAATTTTATGACCCAAAAGAAAAGAAAAGAAAAAAAATTTTTTTTTTTTTTTTTCGTAACGTCAATCTTAGATTCGAAAACTATAAAAGTCTTCGCCAACAATAAAAAAAAAAAAAACAAAATGGCGTCGGGATACGTATTATGGGATAATTGTTATAAAAATAATCTGTGGGATTGCTGAAGGACAAAACTTATACAAAACGAAAGTTTTTTTTGAAAAACTTTCTTCTCGAATATCGTTTAATTTTCCAACATTTTCTTTTATACTCTCGTCATATTTCAATATATGACAACAATATTTTTTTTTTAAACAATAAAACACATTTCGAGTTGTTTTGTTGTGAACATACGTGAAACATAAACATAATGAAACAATAAAACAAACGAAATAAAATGTTTTTAATTGTCATCTCTTATTGTTTTCTACCCTCTTATCACATATACAACGAAAGGGAGGTAAAAAAAAAAGAGGATAAGGGAAAAATATTTCGTACAAACTCACGCACGAACAAACAAACAAAAACAATAGGATTTGTTTAAACAAAAACACGAACAAACATAAAACAAAACAAAAGAAAACATGAAATATGCACACATAAACATACATACGCACACACGCACGCACGCTCTCATTTTTCTCAGGAAATAATAAATCTTAAAAAAGAAAAAATTGAATAAATTTTCATTTATTTAAAGCAGAAGATGAATTATTATTATTATTATTATTATTATTATTATTATTATTATTATTATTATTATTATTATTATTATTTTAAACAATAAACAAAATTTAAAACCCTCACAAGAAGAAAAACAACAAAAATTTTTAATAAGTAAATTGAAACCGATTAAATATTATTATTACTATTATTTGATTAAAAATTTTTTTTTTCCTGTATTATCATCATCATTATTATTATTCGTTTTTAACGAAAGCAGAAGACGGTTGTGATGATGGTTAGAATCATTATTATTTATAAACAAAAAAAAAAAAAAAAATCCAAAAGAATGAAATTTTTTTTTTCAGAAGGCGAATTAATTTAATTTTAACAATGTCGGATTTTTTACTTTGATGACGTCATAAAATTACTGTTTTTCCTCGTCATTATTATTATTATTATTATTATTATTATCACTATTATTCCATAATGTCAATTATCATTAGGTGGTGTATACGACCTACCATCGAGTTGATATTTTGCGAAAGACAATAAAAAACATACAAGAGAGTAAATTGATTTCTGAAGGTTGGGAAGAAAAAAAAACATCGTGGCAGGAGAATCGGTCGGTAGTGGGTTTGGGGGAGAGTAAAAAGAAGAAGAAGAATCCATTGAATTAAGTACATTAAATTTAAACGAGTTGAATAGAAGAAGAATGGTAAAAAAAAGAAAATAATTAAACTTGGGAAAAAAATGATAATAATAATAATAATAACAATAAAAAATTCATGTGCTGTTAATAAAGTCGGTATTTAGATACGGTCTGTTACTTTCATTATCATTATCATCACAATCACTGTTATCTGTTATAACTTCCCAAATAATAATAATAATAATATTCGTACAGCGTGGGTATAATCGGTAGTTAACAAAAAAAAAAAAAAAAACCTCCGCCATATTGATTCCACCGTTCGAATTCGTTAAATTTTAGATTAACAACAAACAAACAAAAAAAAGAAAATTTTGTATAACCGTAGGCGGTTGTTGTTTGTTACGTGTTTCCATAAAAAAAAACATTTGTAGGTAGAAATCGATAATTGTTTTTTGTTATGTTTAAAAAAAAAATGTTAAAAATTTTTTTTTTTATTTACACGTCGCATTAACATAAACTCACGAAAAAAAAAAAATTTAATTTTTTAAAAGTTGGTATGCGTGCGTGTGTGTGTGAATAACTCAACCGCCATTTTTATTACAATGCAATTTTTTTTTACTACGCTTCCGGTTTGTGTTGAAATGAAAATAAATATTTTAGTTTAAATTTAAAAAAAAAAATTTTTTTTTTATGTTGTTTGTTGTTTGTCGTTGTTGTTGTTGTTGAGTAGGTAAAACATTTGTTGTTTTGTATGTTTTTGCGGTCGAAAATTTTTTTTTTGGTTGTTGTTATTGCCATAAGGTAAAAATCCACTTAAAAACAGTTTGTTATGTTGTTACATCAAGTGTAATAATAAAAATTTTTTTTCCTTTTCACGTGGTCCGATTCGAATCTTTTCTTCTGCCACGACGTGACGTGATATCACGATGATGGGAGAATAATAATAATAATAATGAATTTTAAGTGGTGGTGGTGATACATTTTGGTGATACCTTTGGGCGAATTCTTTTTTTTTTTTTTCCACAACCCATGAGAGGGCATTACGACAAACGCTCTCTGACGTCACTAAAAAAGTTACATACGTTTAATGACGTCACACTTAAATAAATTTCATTTAAAACCTTATCGAACGTTTCGAAAAGAGAATCGTAATCGATAATCCACCGTCATTTTTATCTAATTGAAATAAAACTTTTAAAAAAACGGTTAGTGTGTTAGTACTACCAACTTAACAAATATAAAAAAAATAAAAATAAAATATCGAATTGAGAAAGGTGACCCGAAAAAAAAAAAAAAAAATTAGACATTTTGTTTTGTATTGTCATTAAACATTCAAGGCCGTTCCAGTAAAAAAAAAAATTTATTATTATTATTATTATTATTATTATTATTATTATTATTATTTTCTTGATAATTCCATGACAAATTTCTCCAGGAAAATTATTATCGATAACGTTTTATTCATTTGTCTTTTTTTTCTCCCTCCCTTCCCCCCTTCGAACCATATTTTGTTCACAAGTCCCGATTGATAATAATGATGATTTATTATTATTATCATTATTATTATTATTATTATTATTATTATTATTATTATTATTATTATTATTGTTATTATCATTATTATTATATTCCACACGATTTTCCTGTAGTGGGCCAACGTAAAATCTATTATAAATCTTTTTTTTTTTTTTTTAAAACTCAATGAAAAAAAAACCGGATTTTAAATTAATATTGCCAACTTTATAAAAAAAAAATAAATAAATAGCCATTAAAACAAACTGGTCGATGACTATGCGCGTTCTTATGTTGATTGACCTTTAAAAAAAAAAAAAAAATTTTTTTTTAAATTGTTGCGAAAGGATTAAAAAAAAAATCCCCGCTCTGGATCATCTTGAAATATTTTTTATTTTTTATTTTAAAACAATTTCAGGGTTATAAACTTTATAAAAAAAAAAAAAATCCGACGGTCCTTCAGCAGTATTATTGTCAAATAAACTCGCTCACCTTTTACACCCCCTTTTCCCTCCTCCCTCGATCCGCCATTTTGTTTTTTTTTCACGATTAAATTTTCTCTTACAACAATATCAGAAAAAAAAAAAAATTTTTTTATATATCGATAACAAGAACATTTTGAATTTTTTTTTTCTTTTTCATTCGTTGGCAACACTGACGCAAATTTTTTTTTAAACGAAAAAGCTCTGGTTTTTTTTTTTTCTACAAACCGTATAATTATTTTTGGGTAAAAATTTTTTATTTATACGTATCTGATTTTTTCAATAATAATAATAATAGTAATAATGATGATAAAAACGTTTTAAAAAAATTAAAATGGCGCTAAATGGATGATAAATTTTATATTATTTGATAAAACAAAGGAAAGAGAACGTGACGAACGAGAGGCAAAGAGAGTGTCGCATTTAAATTCTACTACGACGAAAAAAAATATAAAAAAAAATTCGGGGGGGTGGAAACAATACGTTTTTGTTTACACGTCACGTGTGATTGATAACACACGTGTAAATTCTTCCTTCCTTCCTTTGTGAATTATGTCACTTTTTTATATATACGCGATCACGTCGTCACGTGACGATATAGAAGAATTTTCAAAAAAACGTGGAAACAATTAAAAAATATCAACGTTATCACGATCATCATTATTATTTTCGCACGAATAAGAAAGAAATTAAAATTTAAAAATAACTTCGTGACGTCATCATCACTTAACAGTTTTCCATAACCGAAAAAAAATTGATAAGAAAATTTACGATGTGACGTAGTAAATTTTTTTTTGTGACGTGTCGATAATTAATTAAAAATTAAATTGATTATTTCTGGTTATTTAAATGTTTTTAAAATTAAAAAAAAAAACGTTAACGACGACGACGACGACGACGATGATGATGATGATGATGATGATGATGATGACGATGATGATGATAATGGCGTGTGTATATCCGATAGAGAAAACCAAGTTTGGTATGATAAAAAAAAGAAAAAATTTCGTTCTTCCATTTTAAAATTATTATTATTATTATTAATCGCTGGAGGAAAAGAAAAGAAAAGAAATTAATTCAAACTTTGTTTTCTCTCTCTCTCTTTCTCTCTTATTATCATTAATTTACAGTTCGTTTCTCTCTCTCTTTCTCTTTCTTTCTCTCTTTCTTTCTTTCTCTGATCAATTATGAAATAAATTTTTAATTCCTAATGATTTTTACCAATTAAGGTTTTTTTCGTTTTTTTTTTTTTTTTTAAACAGCCGGTCTAATTTATGTTTATCGAAAAATAATAATAATAATTATGAAAATTATCGAAAAAAAGTTATGAAAAAAAAAAAGAAAAAAAATGCGCAAATTACGACGGGAAAAATTTTTTTTACTATTATAACCGAAATGACGCAGCGTCATTTTCCGGTCCTGTTTTTTTTTTCGGAAATAAACTGCCCCCCTTCCCTTTCCCCATCACTTCCTCCTAGAGTTCTCCAGTTTTTAATAACAAAACGGTCGCATTGCTGTAAAAACTCGTTTATGATTAAAAAATAGAAAAAAAAAAAACAAGAAAATAATTTTTATTTAAGGTATTCTTTTTATTCATTTCTTGCGTAACGCGGTTGTCTTTTTTTTTTTTATAATAATAATAATAATAAATTTTATGAAAACGGTAATTATATCATTATCATTATCATTATCATTACTATACTTACGGTATTAATTTTATTTATGAAAAACGTACCCGCAATAAAAACCTAAACAAAAAAAAAAATTTTTTTCAAATTAATTCCGCCATTTTTTTTTTTTTACTTTTTTTTTAAATTTAATTAATAGCTAATTAAATTATTTATGAATAATCATAAAAAAAAACGATTAAAAAAATTAATCATAACATAAATTTAATCAATTATAACAAATTTTCCGCACAATTTTTCTTTTTTTATGATTTTTATCGAATTCGTAACAATAAATCTAACGTCACGTCGTATTTTATTTGCCAATAAAATTTTCGTCTCATTAAATCGATACATCGAACGATAGATCGATATATCGATCGAGTTTTTAACATATCATTTGACCTTTTTTTTTTAAATTTACGGGGAAAAAAAAACTTTTCGGAAAGTTCGGAAACAAACGAGTTAATAATTTAAATTTATGAAAAAAAATTTTAATTCGTAGAAATTTTTCTATGGTTATGATGTTAGTCGGAAATTTAATATATATGTATTTACATCGTATATAATAATAATAATGATAATAATAATAATAATACAAATTTATAATAAGTGGTTAAAAATGAAAAATAATAATTTATAGCGGTGCTATATTAAGCCGGATAAAAAAAAATTTATCGTTGATAGATTGTAATGGCTCCGTTAAAGAAAGAAAGAAAGAGAAAGAAAAAAAAACGATTTGGGCGTTATCGACAAAGATAAAAAAAAAAAAATGACGGATATTTATATATGTATATGCGTATATGAAAAAAAAAATAAACCGGAAGTAGTTGTGAAAAATTTATTTATTAACCTCCTTGATTGGAACTCACGCACACACTCGCACACTCGCACACAATTAATTATTTTTTTTTTTTAAATAATAATAATAATAATATTCGTTTGAAAAATTAAAATATTTATGATAACTATCTCTCTCTCTCTCTCTCTCTCTCTCTACATACATTTTTTCGCGGCTTTCATAACAGGCGAAATAATAATATTAATAAATTTTTAAAGGATCTTACGGTAAACTCGAGCGTTTCCGTTTAACCGAACCGGAAATTACCAAAAGGTTGCATTGTTTATCAATTTTACAGCAGAAGACGTAGAATTTTTTTTTACGAAACGTTACGTTAACCACATGTTTATTAAAAAAATATTTGAAAGGTTTTAAATGTTGATGATCAAACGTGGGGGGCAGGGATAGGGGGAAGGGAAGGGAAGTGGCAGGTGCGTTTTTAATATTTTAAAAAAAAACATTTGCAAATGATAATAATAATAATAATAATAATAATAATTACGACGTTCCGTCGTATTTTTTATTATTAATATATATATTATTTAATAAATAAATAAGTAAATTTATAACGTTATTTTATATTAAAATTGTGACGTCATTAAATTATAAGCGGATTACGAAGGGGGGAGGCGGGAAAAGAGGTCACGAGTTTGGTCATTTTCGTGATTTTCGTATTTAATTTTTTTTCGTTTCACGAATTTAATAAATAAATTGTAATAAAGAATCATCTTTTTCCGACCTACGACCCCCTGCCTCCCTCTCCTCCCCCTCCTACTCTTCCTCTAACGAGGGAAAAAATAATAATAATAATAATAATATAAAAAAAAAAAAAATTTTCTCATGGAAAAAAAAAATTAAAATAAATAAATAAATAAAATATTATTTTTCTTTTTTTTTTTTCTTTTTATGACAACATAATTTCCACGTGATGGAAAAACAACAACGAAAACAATTATTATTATTATTATTATTAATATCGGTTGTGATAATAATGATAATGGGAGAATGTGCTAAAAATGACCTTTACGCATTTGTGCACCCTGGAGAAAGGAAGATTCCGGGGAGTTTTTTTTCTCGACAACGAAAAAACGTCAAAAAAAAAAAAAAACAGGTTTTGTGCTTTCGAACACGATGATGATAATTTACCGGGAGAAAAAAATGATGATGATGATGATGATGATGATGATGTATAAGGTACTCAAAATAAAAAAAAAAATAAAGCAGACGACGTATAATGTTTAACTTATTTAAAAAATTACGATTTGATTAATTCGTTTTCTTTTCTAAATTTTTTTTTTCTCTTAATGGTTTTGAAAAAGGGCGGAGATTACGTCGTCATTTTTGATAACTGATAACGTACGTGATAAGATGACAAGTCAATAACATAATAAAAAAAAAAAATTATTTTAATTAAATTAAATAAGGAAAAAAATAATTATTATTAATATTTTTCAACGTTGGGGTGATTAACCGGGAAAATTTGTGACGTGACACGTACGGTTTCTTTTTTTTTTAAACGACAACAACGACAACGACAAACAAAACGGTTTCGACTGGGTAGAGGAAAAAATTTCTGTGTAATTTTATTATTATTATTATTAACTAGGAAACGGAAATGATACTGCCGTCGGGAAAATATTTTTTTAATATGAAATAACCTTGATTGTTTGTTGCTTTCCTTTTCAACTCGATCGTTATTTATTAATGTAGGAGAAAGAATTCGTGTCTGTTATTATTTTTCCAATACCCTCCCCTCCCCTTCTCACTCGCTCGCTTGGTTGGTCCCACACGAAATACCAAAAAAAAAAAAAAAAAAAATTTTCTTTCTTGACAATTATTATTATCTCTTTTGTATTGTTTTAAATAATGTACTTATGTACGACCTTGAAATTTGAAAATTTGGCACTTTAATTATTATTACTATTATTATTATTATTATTAATAATTTTCACGCGAGAGATATTTAATTAATTACAAGACGCTAACGTATTATTTCCCTTTCCTCCTTAATTTTGGAAAAAAAAAAAAAGGAAAAACATTTAGAGGGGAGACAACAACGTTTGTTCTATATGTAAATTTTTTTTTTATATAGCAATGGGCGTATTTAAAAAACGCGCGTTATATTGTAGGTAATAGTTATGAGTGTCTCAATCACGCGCGCGTTTTATTACAATCAAAATGAGTTTGCAGTAGTTGTTACTTGGACAAACAATTGCATTAAAACTTGAAAACCTTGATACCTTGCAGAAAACGTGACAAAAAGGAAAGCCAATTCCAAATCAGTCATTATTAAAATAAACGTTAAGGGGGGAAAGCCCCTCCCTCCACCCCCCGATATTCGAAAGTAAAATTTCAAGATATTGTCTTGTCAACGCAGCGTAACGCGATCGGTGACGATGGTGATCGGTGATGACGTAGTAATAAAATATTAACGACAGAAATTTTTTTTTTCGTGGTTGGTTGGTTTAAAAAAAAACGGTTCAACCGATAAAGTCGACCGAAAGGAAATAAGTTACGATAATAATAATAATGATAATAATAATAAAGTAAAGTAAAAGAAAAGACACGAAATCGTGTTTTGAAAAACCCTTTCCTTCAGGTAGTTGTTGTAGTGATTTCAAGGTCAATATCATGTTCTCATACTTGTGGGACTAAAATTAGTAGGAGTGGTGGTGGTGGTAGTAGTTGTACGCGTAGGTGAATCTCAAAAAATAGGTACGCACGTTTTTTTTTTTAGTCTTGTGCACACCATCGGATGCATTCATCCGTTCATCTTTTTTTTTTTTTGTTTTCGGGTGTGTCCTGGGAAAAAATTTTGCTTTCGGGTTTTTTCTTGTATATGAACGCGTGACCTATTGTTTCACTTTTTTAAAAAAATACCGTATTTATTTATTTATTCTTAACCCTTCTTCCCGAAAGGTATTTAATACGCCGCCATTTTGTTTTTTTTTGATAATCAATAACGCACGCCCGCGCACGCGAGCGCGCGCGTTCGGGTATTTATTATATGATAAAAACGCATGTACTCATAACGCCCATTCGCCTCATTCCACGTTCCAAATTGCATTTTTTTTTTTATTTCGTACCTTAAAGGTATTTCCGCCATTTTCTTTTTTTTATATCGGCTTATTCGTTCGATTAAATTTTAACCCGCGGAATGGGGGAAATGACGAAACCGATTAAAAAAAAAAGAGGAGAAAATAAGGGAGGAAATGTGAGGGAGGGATGCTGGGAGGTGAATATATGAAAATTTATTTTGTTCTGTGGGAAACGTGAAAAATCAGTCCAGCAGACGATAAGATAATAGTAATAATAATAATTTATCGAATGATTTTTATGTCGCGGTAAAGGACGACGTTAAACACGCGGCGTGTCATTAGAATAAAATAAAAATTTTTCGTCGTCTGTTTGCGGTCGTAAACTCGGCGGTGGCCATTTCCGACTCGGTGATCTTTTCAAAAACAAAAAAACAAAATGGCTGCCACTGGAAAAAATTATTTAAAAAAAAAAAAAGATTTCGTAATTTTTTAAGTGGAATTTTTTTTTATTAATTATTTTAATCGTGGGGGGCGACGGGACTACGACGACGACAATTTTTTGTTTTCGAAGTGGCATTAGACGATATATAAAATTTCAACTAAAAATATTTCAACGAGTTTTTTTTTTTTTTATAACGTGGAAAGTGAAAAAGATCGGACCGAAAGTGTTTTTTTTTTTTTTTTTTGTAGTGGCGCCAACGATTGCTAAGAGCAAAAATATCAAAAAATTTCTTTTTGTTTTCTTTAAAATTTTTAATGGCGTCGGGTAAATAAAAAAAATATCCCTGATTTTTTTTTACTCTTCCCGATTAAAATTCAATAATTTAATTCCATGATTCTAATTACACGATTTTAAATTCGTTATTTTACCCTTTGCGAGAACGACGAGGATGACGAGGATGACGATGACGGCGACGCCCTTTAAAAAAAAAGGAAATAATTTTTTTTTTTTCGAATTTTGTCACGTGCCACGTTTTTTTAAGGTTTTTGCGGTTTGTCGCAGTGTGACCGCCAGGCACGGCGGTGACGGTGTGCAAAAGATGAAGTACAAACCGTGGATTAAATTACGATTTTGTTAATGTAACGTTAAATTAACAAACGGAAGGGCCGAAGGTAAAAATAATCAAAATGAATATAAAAAAAATTTTTTCGGGTTGGCCAACTTTTGAAAATGAAAACGACGCGTTTTATTAAAATTTCATAGAGTAAAAAAAAAAAACAAAAATTAAATACTTAAATACTTAATATTATTTATTTTTTTAAAGCTTAAAAAACACGATAATTATTCATTATTATTATTATTATTATTATTATTATTATTATTATTATTTAATGAGTTGCGTAATGGCACGTTCGTGGCATTAGACGTTTGACAAGGTTGTACTACGCGCGCGTTTTTTTTACTATCATTTTTTTTTTTCAAAGAATTATTTGTGGTTATAAAATGGTCTGGCGCCTCATCTTTATTTTAAATAAAATATTTATTTATTTATTCGAATCGAGTCATGAATTATTTTGTGATAGGAAAAAATTAAAACGTCGTAAATATCAACAACATAACAAGGAAACAAACAAAATGGAATCAAAACAAATCAACAAACAAACAAACAAACGAAAAAAAAAAACTCGATCGAAACTTTTACCCAAACGAATAAAATGTCAAAACTTGATTTTTAAATAATAATAATAATAATAATAATTAGTTAAAATCATTTTTTATTACGTAATTAAAAAGTTAACAAACAAACTACCGATGCACGTAACTTGTTTGCATACAAACACAAACGCAGGGAATTTTTATTTTTGATTACTATTCAGTAATAATACTTCATTATAATTATTATAATTTATTAATTATTAGTATTTAAAATTTTTTTTTCTTAATTACCCTTCGGATATTCAACATTTTTTTTTTTTTAATAAATTTATTAGCGTGAAATTTTTTTTTTTTAATATCTATCGAAGGTTTTCTTTTGTTTGAACAAAAGAAAGCAACAAAAAGGGAAAAACAAAAAAAATCGAAATAAATAGAGTAATAGATTTGGTTTTAAAAAAAAATGAAAGAAAAAAAGTAAAAATGTGAGAGAAAGAGAAAGAAAAAAAAGGTAGAGGGGGAAAGAGACACGGAAGAAAGGGAAAGATAGAAAGACATAAAGAGAAAAGGATAAAAGAGAAAGAACACAAAGAGCAAGAGAGAGAAAGAGACGGAATAAAAAAAAAGAAAGAAAAAAACGGAATATAGAAAAAGAAAAAGAGAAAAGGGAAAGAAAAGGTGGGCTAGAGAGAGAGAGAGAGAGAAAGATGAGACAGAGGAAGAGGAAGAGAAAAACGGGATAGAGAGAAAGAAGGGGCACAAAGAGAAAGAGAGAGAGAGAGAGAAAAAGAGCGCGAATGTTGGGATATTGAGAGAGAGCGAAAGACAAGGAGAGAGAAAGTGGGATAGAGAAAGAGAGACCGTAAAGAGATAGGATGAAAAAGAGGAAGAAATAAACAGAGACAAAGTGAGAGAAAGAGAGAGAGCTCAAAAGACGGGACAGAAAGGGAGAAAGAAAAAGACGGGATAGAGAAGGAGAGACTGGAAAAAGATTGAATGACGGGATAGAGAGAAATAAAGAGAAAGAGAAGGGGTATAGAGAAGGAAAGACGGAAGAGAAATATAATGAAAAAGAGAGAGAAATAAACAGAGATAAAGAGAGAGAGAGACAGAGAGAGACTAGAATAAATAAATAAAAAAAGGAAAAAAAAACTAATCCCTGTACCTTAGGCAGACTAACAATCATCGTCATCCGGATAATTTATTAATAATTTATTTATTATTATAAAATTATTCCGAGACACGTTCGAAAACAACTCATTCGTTAAATTCGTATATATTCCCTTTCTTCCACTAAAATAAAAAAAATTACTTTGGATGTTAAGTAATAAAATTTTTAACACCCGATAAGAATAAATCGATTTTATTTTCATAAAACGTTAATATATTCATTCACACCCTCTCCCCTCACCATCTCTCTCTCCCTAAAAGTCCTTCATTCGTATTCACGCCCAAAAAAAAATAAAAAAGCTTTCAAATATTTATTATTATTATTATTATTTATAAAAATTCCTGGTACCAACCTTAACGTCTAAATATGGAATAAAATCTTAAGAGTTACGAATAAAAAAAAAAAACGACAAAAATTCAGGTTTTTTTTTTTATCTAAAGCAAAACGTGCAAATTAATTATTTAAAAAAAAAAAAAGTGGAGTTAGAAACAAAAGCTCTCTCTCGTGAGGGGGAGGGAGGGGGAGAGAGAGAGAGACGAAAAATTTCTTGTTATTTAAATGGGTGGGTGTTTGTTGTTTGTCATTTATTTATTTATTTTTTTTTTTTAATTAATAGATTGTAAATTTGTAGTGACAGAAAACAAGCAAGTAAAAAAAACTTTTCTTAAGGTCTTTTCACTTAATTCTTAAATGGCATTAAAAAAAGGGAAAAAGTGGCCTTTGTTTGTTATAGACAAACTCACTCACATGACAGAATCAACAACAAACAAACAACAACCAGTCACAGTGATTTAAATAAAATTCTATCCTTGATTTTCATTTCGATTCTTTTATTACATCACAATCATTATTATAAGCTTCGGGCTTATCACGTCAACTATATAAAAATTTCATCCGCCATTTTTTTTTTATAAAAAATTTCATTGACCGTTATTATTATTATTATTATATTCGCGTGTTCGTTTAAATTGCATTCTTTTTCCCTATTTAAAATTAATAATACCGAGACAAAATGCCTGAGAAGAAAGACGGGACAACTCTTGGGTCAAAATTAAAACCTCGGGGGTACCACAAAAAAAAAAAAAATTATTTCTTAATCCTCTTGATTCTTGTTTTTTTTTTTTTTTTGCTACATCAACTTTTATACGTTTATCCCAATTCATGTGTTCGTCACTTACGCATTTACGCACGCACGCACGCACACGCAACAAGTTTGGAGAAGAAAAAAATTATCTACGACCGGTATAAACGTTAAAAATAAACGTGATTAAATGTATTATAAGTAGACTAAACGACAAATAGCAGGCGTTTTTTTTTCAAAAAACTGGACTCCAGGTCAGTCACGACTGGACGATTCCTCAGACCTTTTTTTTTTTTGGCATTGGACGCACTTTTTTTTTTTTATTATGTTGGGCGGACTGGTTTTTTCCTACATGCGACAACACAACAGAACAAAAGACAAAATCCCGAGGTCGTATTACTAATTATTATTTTAAAAAAAAAAAAATTCGAACGTACGTTTGAAACGATTTAAATAAAATTTTTCAGCGGTCGTTTTTTTTTTTTTTTTTTTAAATTCGACGTTTCGTTTATGTTTCACACAAATGTTTGTTGTTTGTTTTCTTTCGATGTAATGAAAACAAACGACAATCAAAATAACCGCAATTTTTTTTTTCTTTTGACACGTGCAATACACACGTGACAAAATATCACAATATTATTATCATAAGAATTATTGTTTATTCAAAACGAATCAAAACGTTTAATCAAAACGAATTTCGATTGTTTTGTTTATTTGTCAATCGCGACGGGTTTATCGGGGGGGGGGGAAGTTCAAAGGTCATTTAAATAAAACGGTTCGTTTTATCAAAACTTTTGATAAAATATTACGGGCGGCCTTGAAAGTTTAAACAAAAAGAAAAATTTTTAAATTTACCATTACTTTTTTTTCCCCCTCGACCCTCTGCTGACCAACCCCCATCCCACACCTCCCCACTCTAGCTGCAGCATCCACTTTTTTTCATCTTTTTTTCTCTTATCTTTCTTATCACGACTCGACACGAATAATCGACCGAATCGAATTTAATTAAAGACTAACGAAAAAAAAAATAGAATCGTGGGTTATTCGTCCAGGCATTCCAGAATCTTGGAAATTTTTTAAATTTGTTTTCCCATAATTAATTTCATTACGTCATCATTGTCGTTATCATTATCACTAAGAATAGAATCAGATGAAAATTTTCGTTCCAGGAATTTTCATGGAGAAAATCGGAGAGGAAATCGAATGTCAAAATTACGCGCGATCACTCATCGTATTTTTTTTCATCTTATCATTATCATCGAACCGATAATCAATCTATCGATTTTAACGCTATAAAATATTAAATTTATAATATAGCGCTATAATCATCAAAATAAATTTCTTCTTTTTATAAAATATCAAGCGCTATAACGCGCTATAAACTATTATTTTAAACATTTTTTTATTTTTTTTTGTTTTAACGAGAAGAGAGAAAAAAAATCGTTATTTTGTTATAATTTACACTAAAACAATCATAACCGCTATAAAATACCGTAAAATAAATTTAAATTTTTTGAATTTTATAGTCTATAAATTTTCATCGTTTAGGAAAAAATAACGATCCAAATATTTCACAGTCGAAAAACCAAAAAAAAAAATAATAATAACGCGAATAATTTTAAATCAAACGGGGAGTAACGATCATCAAGGGTCAAAGGTCATACAAATTTACTTGATAACCACATTTTACACGATATTATTTTATTGAGGGGGAGGGATGAAGGTCAGGGGGTGGAGAGGAAATTATTATTTTCCCCCTTTTTTCTTGTCCAGACGTGCAAAACTAATCGAAATAACTTCGAGCAAAATATTTTAATTACGTTTTAATGATATTAACGTAACGCTCGTTTAATTTTTTTTTCCCTCTCTATATTTTATAGCGACTATAAAATACTATTTTTCTCTTTCTCTCACTCTACAAGATTTTTTTTTATTATAATAACTAATTACGGTATTTGGATAATTACACGTATCGGCGCTAAAACCTTCTAATTATTAACTTAGAAACGTTTTTTTTTTTTTTCGAAAACGACCTTGAAAAATTTTTTTCTACCCCCCTTTTTTTTATAGTCTATTTTATAGCGCGTTAATTTTTTTAAAATCGTACGCTAACTACAAATTTATAAATGGATAAATAAATAAATTTCCGCTATAAATACTTATATTAATTTAAATTATTTTTATCGGGGGAGGGGGCGGTTAAATTGCACGTTATCAATAGTTTTACCTTCCACCCCTCCCTCCTTTTTCCCACTCCCCTCCCCCTTTTTTTAAAGTCTATAAAATATTTTAATAATAATAATAATTTATTTAATAATATACGTCAGAGCCAAGTTTTGAAAATTTTTTTCTTTTAAATTTTCCGCAAAGCGCGATCGATTTTACTATCACTTTTTTTTTTTAAATTATAGCAAACCATATTTTATAGTATGCAAACAAACAAACAACTATAACAAACAATTTAAATTATAAATAAGGGAGGAGAGATGGGAGAAGGAATGGGGGGTAAACGAAAAAATTTCATTTCTCGAAAAAATTTTATAAGACGAAACGAAAGTGACATCAAAAAAAAAAAAAAAAAAAAAAACAAACGACAAACACAATCAACAATCATTTTAACAAACAACAAACGATTTACCGAAAAAAATCAAACCGCAAAAAGATAATTACAGCAAATAAAATAAAATAAAATAAAATGACTTCTGTTTGCGGTTGTTATAAATATAAAGAATCGTACGTTGTTGTCGTTGTTGTCGGTTGTTGGTTGTTTCTTTTATGGTTTTATAATAAAAAATTCTTTTGAATGATAACCGAGAAATAAATTATTATTATTATTATTACGTATGTACGAGTTCAATGGATGTTTAAAAAATCATTAAAAACAATTTTAAATTACTCGTTGTAAAATTGTAGTAGCCGCGTTTGTTGTTGTTGTTGTTGTAAAATTGATAAAACGATAATTTTTTTTCCCGACGTTTTATAAAAAAACAAAATATAGACGTAAACATTATTTATAATAATAATAATAATAATAAATTTTTCAGAGTGGAATGTTATTAAACTATATTTTTATAGCCATTGACGGCAAATTATTTTCACATTAATGACAGTGATTTATTATTATTATTATTATCATTATCATTATCTTCAGACTACATACGTAACGATTATTAATTTCTTTTTTTTTTTTTTAAATATTTATATCATTTTTCATAGACTAAAAAAAAAAAAAAAAAAAAAAAAATCGATTGATTGATTTTACATTTCCGGTCGAGAACGGATGTGAATAAGTTAAGGAAAAATGTTTTTGCGTGTGTGTAATTATTATTTTTTTTGTTGTTGTTGTTCTAGAAAGTTCCGGTTAGTTTTTTTTTTTTTTTTCTAAATAATTAAAAATGTTTTTGTAGTGATTTTTGTAATTTAGAACGATTATACGATAAAATTAAACGATTTGAATTAGAAAGAATAATATGAAAGAGAGAGAGAGAGAGAGAGATGGGAGAAAACGCGTAAAAGTTCATTTAAATTTGACATAAGGAAAACAAAAACACCCACGTGTAACGTGCAAAAAAGGGAAACGTTAAAATAGTAATAATAATAATAATAATAATAGTAAACACTCTCTCTTTTTTTTTTCTTCATCAATATCGTCATCATCATCATCGTTTATATCTCTCTCCAGTCTCTCTCTCTCTATTTCCTCCCGTCATTTTTTCTCTTTTTCACTCTTTTTTGTCCTATTTCTCTGTTTCTTTCTTTCTTTCTCTATTTTTGTTTTTCATCCCATTTCTCTCTCTCTCTCACTTTCTATTATCCTCCGTCTCTTTCTCTTTCTTTCGTCTCTCTTTCCTCTATTTCTCTCTCTTTCTCTTAATCCTCCCGCCTTTCTTTCACTCTCTACCGTCTTTCTTTTTCTCTCTATTTTTTCCGGTCTTTTTCTCTCTCTCTCACTCCGTCTTTTTCCTTTTACTTTTCATTTATTATTTTACAATCAAAATAAAATTAAAATATTTCAATGACGCCATTTTGCGTTCAAGTCGTCGTCATCGTCGTCGTCGCACATTAACTTAATAATTTTCTTCATCCAGCATAAAATTTTTTTTTTTTTTACCTTTTTTAAAGATTCACCGCCGACGTATAAAAAAAAAAAAAAAAAACGTTTCAAAACTTTACGCCGCGTATTCTAATAATAATAAATTCTTAATAAATAATTTTTTTAAATGATAAAAAATATTTTTATGATCGAACACAATCGATAATTTATTTATTTTTAATTACACAATAAACAAAAGGAAAAAAAAATTTTTTTTTTTTTAAATATTTTTCCATAGACTCGAAACGAAAGGATTTATTATTATTATTATTATTATTATTATTATTATTATTATTATTATTATTTACCATCTAGTTCTAGAAATTTATATTACAAAAACAATATGTCCGCAAACGAAATGATTTTGCTATAAAAAAAAAAAATAATAATAACCTATTATGTTTTAAAAAAAAAAAAAAAAAATTTTTTGTTGTTGTTGTTCTTGTTGTTGTAAATCATTATTATCACCCGTTTTTTTTTTTTTTTTTTTTTTTTAATAACTTATATGTTACAATTGTTAAATATGACAACAATAACAACAACAACAACAACAAACTTTTGCTTTTATATCCTTATTAAAAAAAAAAAAAAAAAAAAAAGAAAATCATCATTAAAGTGACGTTTAAACTAATAAATCAAAAATCATAGACGAAAACGAATCCGTCACTCGAAGGCTGCTTCTCTTTCAAACATTTTCTCCAGCAAATAATTTTTTTTTTTTTTTTTATTTACACGTCATCACTTTAGATTTCACTTTATTTTTTTTTGACGATCCCCCAACCCCCCTCCCCCCACAAAAAAAGAGTGTATCGCACGGATTTACGCGCGTGAATATGCGAGTACGCATTCGTTAATTTCATTTACGATTATTATTAATACTCGATATCACGATATATCCGATTACGTATTTTTTTTTTTTTTTATTTAAGGCCGTAAAATTTATTTTTACACGTCACTACCCCCGCCTTCGCTTCTGCTACCACGACTAAAAAAATATTACGTTTCCTCCGTACATCCCGCATTTTTTTTTTTTTTTTATTAAAGGAAAAAAAAACGGACCGAATATAAAATTACAACGAGTTTGATTTGCATTTATTATTATTATTTTTTTTTTCCTCCTTCCTTTTTCTTTTTCCTTTTTGTTCCGTAAGTGAATTGCCGATGATGATGATGATGATGATGATGATAATAATAATAAAATTTTGTCACTTTTTTTTTTTTTAAATTTTATTTCTTGCCTCTTAAATAAATTTTCTTTTGACCCTTACCGATGCCAGAATAATTTTTATTACCGTGACTAACGAAAAAAAAAATTCTAAAACCACGTATTTAAAATAATTTATTCAAACCGAACGTTTTATTATTATTATTATCATTATTTTATTAATTTTTTTTTTTTTTTATTCGAGGGTAGAAATAAATCGTAAAATGTTTACACGCATTTTTTCCTCATGTCTCTCTCTCTCTGTCTTTCTTATTCTCTTTTCTTCTGTTTCTCTCTGTGTTTGTCTTTCTCTCTTTCGCTCTCTGTTTGTCTTTCTCTCTTTCGCTCTCTTATTCTGTTTTTCTTTCTCTAATTCTCTTCCTGTCTACCTTTTTCTCTCTCTCTCTTTCCCTTATTCTCTTTCTTTCTGTTCCTTTCTGCCTCTGTCAGTCTCTTTCTCTCTCTGTTTTCTCTTCCTTTTTGTCTCTCTTTTTCTTTTTCGTTTTCTATCTCTCTCACTCTCTCTTCGTATGAATTAAAAATGTAGAAAAAATTTTCATTTACAAAAAAAAAAAAATAATGAAAAACGTGGGAGCAAATGGAACGAAAAGGGTTTTTAGTTAAAAGTCACCTGGAAAAAAAAAGAATGAATAAAGAAACTGGAATTTATTTCTCCAGCAGGTAACTGGAAAGAAAGAAAGACAAACAAAACAAAAAAAAAAAAGAATTCAAACGTCGAATCAAAATTTTTTTTTTTGTTATTAAGAGTTTGTGTTTGTGTGCGTATGTTTGTTCGTTCATGCGTTCGTGCGCGTGTCAATAGAAAAAAAAAACTAAACGTGGAGGGTTTTTCCTTCTTCTTCTTTTGTGTTAATTCTTATTCGAGTCGCACAAAAGAAATAAAAAAAAAAAAAAAAATGCCAAAATTAAAAAATGAGTATCTCACGCGGAATGAGTGGCAATTATTATGGAATTCATTCTCTGGAAAAAAAAAATAATAATAATAATACTCGATTGGATGCTTGTTCATTTTCCAGGCAGACGAACGAAACCAAAATTTTTTTTTTTATTCCATAATAGCATCACTGGAAAATTTTCCATGTGATTTTTAATCAAGTAAATTTTTTTTTTTTGGTAAAACGAAGGACAAACGCATGTCACAAGAGAGACAAAGAGAGAGTTGAAGAAAATTTCATATGTTGGCACCACCGTTTCATCATCATCATTTTGAAAAGTTTTTTAAAAAACGATCCAGTTTGTCGAGACGAAAATGTTCGAAAAAAAAGAACAAGTGAGCCATTAATTAATTTACCCAAAAATGGATCCGGTTTCTTCTTCTTCTTCTTAACCTCCACACTTCGACGAACAAACGGTTGGTGCCACGAAAACTTTTCATCATCATCATCATTAAATTTTTCATCGCTAATTTACCTCTCGTAATTATTATTATCATCGTTATCATTAACAATTCTTTTTTTTTTTTTTTTTTAAATTTTCAATTCGGATTCCTCAAGTTTTTGTCTTCTTCTTGTACCAATAAAAAATAAAAAATCGTGGTTTTAGACGATTTGTCACCAAAAAAACTGATTTAACATTTTTTTCTACCTACGACTTTCCAAAAAAAAATTTTAATAATTTATTAATTAATTAAAACTATTGATTTATTGATTTTTATTAAAATCGATTAAAAAAAACAACAACCGATCGATATATTATTATTATTATTATTATTTATATATAAGATGGTCGTAAAAGACATTTTAAAAAAACTTTCTTTTTTCGAACAAAACAAACTATATATCACATACACACAACGTTTCTGATGGTAAACCTTTTTGTACAGGTACTACTAAGGTTTTTTTCTTCTATTACAAACTAGGTTATGATTATTTACCCAGAGGCAAGAGGTATCATCATCATCATCTTGGGGTGAAATAGAAAGTTTGCATTTGAATTTGAATTTTTTCGTTTTGTAACTATAAAAACAAACAACACGTGCTTGTTGTGAGTCCATATACACGTGTACAAACAATCAATTCCACGTTTTTTTCATTTAAATTTTTCCATCATTTTACCACTCATGTTGACGTCATCAATTTAAATTTTTTACGATCGATATATATATAATTCGTAACGTGTTCATCAACTTTGACGTCAATTATTATTATTATTATTTTTAACACGATATCATTATTTTAAATATATATATATATAATAATATGAATAAGAAAAAAAAAAAAGAAAAAAGTAAATGATGAGACACGAAGAACTGTTGTCCGAAAGGAGGGCACACGTGCCTTATTTTCTCTCTCTCTCACTCACTCACTCTCTGTTTAATAGATACAAATCCTGACGAGTAAGAAAGATTAGATATTTTTTTTTTATTATAAACCATTTCGATCGATTTTTTATCGATATTCGATTCCGAGAGAGAGAGAGAGAAAACCAACGAAAGGTTTGAATATATCCTTTCGAATCGACGGATGTTGATTAGTTTCCGGTTTAATAGAAATCGTATGATCGGTATATGAGTTTAAAAACATGACTACGCCCCTGTATACGAGAATTAAACGTATAAATTGAATAGGATACGGTTTGTAATTATTTTACATTGAAGTTAAACGTGGTTATAGAAACGATTTTTTTTTGTCTCTCTCTCTCTGTGTTGTGTCCTTGTTAAGGTTATGGAAAATGAAGTTTCTTGACATAATCATTATCTTTATTAATATACCTGTATTTGATTTTTTCTTTACTTACTTGGTTTATCATCATCATCATCATCATCATCGTCATCACCGAGTACCTGATGGTATTTTTTTTTTTATTTCGCAAATTTTTTTTTTTCATGCTCGGATCGATTTCGGATAATAAAAAAATTTTTTTTTTTTTAATTTTACGCCTTGATTTTTTTTTTACCTTTTGATAATTTATTATTATTATTATTATTATTATTAGTATTAGTATTATTATTATTATGAATTCGTAACAACGTCGCGTGCCGAAAAAAAAAAGAAAACGTGTCATCAACGATTATTAACGTTCCATCGTGCCGAATAATAATTTTTAACATAATAGATTAAATCATAGATTTTTATATATACACGTTTTGATAACGAAACATCGAATAAAGTGTTCAAATGTGTCCATCATCTTTACATCCGGGAAATCCTTTCCCGAGGGGGGAGAGGGAAGAATGAGAGAAACGGGGATAAAAAGGAGAATTATTCAGCTGACACGTAAAAGAAAAAAAACCCATAAAGGTCACGAACTTTTTCTCTTTCTTCTTAATTTAGTTCATCTGATTTAAAAACAAATTTTTTTTTTTTGTTGAATACAAACATAACGATACTGACAAACAACAAACAAAGTGGAAAAAGAATTTTAGAAAAAACAAAGTGGAAGGAGATTAACAAAAAAAAATATAACGACAAATTTTTATTTATTTATTTTTCGTTTTTTATGCGATATTTCGAAAGAAAAAAAAATGGCGACAGATTTTTTCGTTGTTTGAATGAACTCGATGATGATGACAATGTTGATGATGATGACAATGTTGATGATGATGATGATGATGATGATAATAAATTTTTTTTTTAAATATACCAAAATCCCCGCAGGATGATTTTAACGTCAACCATTCAAAAATCTGTAACGTTTAAAAAAAAAAAAATTTTTTTGTTTTTTTATTTTTAAAAAAGGTGAGGAGTAAATTTTATTAAAATATCGACGGCAGGTGGTAAATAATGATAATGATAATAATAATAATAATTTAAAAACGTCGTCGTTTATTATGACAAGTTATGAAAAAACAACAACAACCACAAAAAAAAAAACAAACTTTTTTTTCAACCGTATGTAAATTTCTTGCTCGCGACTTTCAATATTTATTTATTTATTTATTTATTATTACGGTAATTTATTACGTAACATTTATCATCATTATCATTATTATTATTATTATTATCACGACCCCTAAAAATTCTACGCATTTTTTTTTTATCAACGAATTTATATTAAATAAATTTTTATTAAATAAAAAAAAAAAGAAAATATTTTTAAAAAATTTTTATATTATTATTATTATTATTATTATCATTATTATCATCATCATCATCGTTATCGATACCGTTTCATTTAGAATAATAATAATAATAATAAGTAATTTTAAACTCGTGTACGTGTCGTCATTAATATTACTTTAATAATATTAATTTTTTTTCTCTCTTTCATTCTTTCATTCTTTTCTTACGTATGCTGTGAAACAAAAACGATTCGATTATTATTATTATTATTATCATCATCATCATCATTATTTTTAGAAAGTTCGATACGTAACAATCAACATCCGAAAAAAAAATGATGATAATAATAAAGACGAAGTAAGAAAAAAAAGAAAATAAAAAATAAAATAAAAAAAAAATTAATGTAACCGAAAATTTTAAATAATTAATAACGAATTATTATTATTATTATTATTATCATTATCATTACGATTATCGATATCAAATTCGAGTATTAAAGTTATTATTATTAATTAATAATTAAATCGAAAAACGATTAATTAAAAATCTCTACATCTATCGAACGCGAGCGATTACGTATCATAAAAATATCGTGTAAAGTCGAAAAGAAACATCATCATTATTATCATCGTCGTCGTTGGACATAAAAAAAAACTTTCATGTATTTATTAATTGTAACGGTTTAATTAATAATAATAATAATAATAATAATAAAACGTGTTCGTATTAATTAAATAAATAAGTAAATAAACGTGTATCTTGTGCGTGTCCATGTGTGCTTTCTAAAATGCGTTTTGTAATACTTTATAATTATAATTTTCCTTTACCCCCCACTTCAACCCTCTCCCCATTTGCTCCTCCCCCGTTTACGCACGATCGGATAATATACATATATATATTTAATTCAGTATAAATCATATTTTCTCATATTAAATAACAAATATATAAATTTAACCTTACGTTAATTTGAATTTATTAAGACTTATTAATCTTCATATATATATTTTTATTACGTAATTGCGATTTAATATTATATCAAAACTGATAATGATAATTATACTATATAATAATATATACACTTATATTAAAAAAAAAAAAAAAACGTGACGGAATTACGATACGATAAAAAATTTAACGATTTTTTTTCTTTCCCCCTACGAGCCTATATATTCGTACGTACTCTAATGCAAAGTGTGTGAATTTTCGTAAATTTATTATTATTATCATTATTATTATTATTATTATTATTATTATTATTATTATTATTATTATTATTATTATTATTATTATTATTATTTGAACTAATTTGACGCGGTTAATTAAACGCAGTTATTTACCGCAAAAAATAAAAAAAAATCGATTTTATTGAATTTCCGCAAAAAAAAAAATTCAAACGCATTAACCGTTAAAAAAAACGTTTTTTTTTTGGGGAGGGCAGAAAGAGGTATCGGCAGATAGGCTGTCCGAAAATTATCATTTTTTTGGTTGTTGTTGTTGCAAATGAGATTGAGTATATGACGAGGTTGTAATGTGTTAGATTATTATTGTTAATTTTTTTTTTTGGTACCTGGAAAAGAATATAACCGGAAATGTGTTTGTTTGTTTCGTTTTCGAATATTTTTTTTTTTATAAAAATTTAGTATATGAAAATGGGGTTTTGTTGAACAAACAAATGATTTTATTTTTCATTTTTTTTTTTTTTTATAGGAATGCAGATTCTTGGAAAGAAAAACCGATACAAAATGGAATAACAAAAACGGTTTTTGGAAGATGGTTAAAAGATTTCAGAACTGGACAAAATCGTGAAAGTGTTACAATTCAAAGGCCCCTCGGAAGAACACTATCGGCTAATTTTAAAGAAAAAAAAGATGGTAAAAAAAAAATAAATAGAACGTTATCGGCTTGTCAAAAAGATAGGAAAAAAGATTGGAAAAACGATGATGATAACAACGACTGGAATTCAAATGATTATCACACACAATATAATAATAATAATAAACAATCAATAAATGGAGATAACGTAAATGGTCTTGGTTGTTACGTAGATGAACCTTGGCTAAATCGGACTAAATACTATCGCGAAAGATCATTTTCTAATCCTACAATCGAAAGATTTAATAATAATAATAATAATAATAAAAATAATAAAAACAACAACAACAACAATAATAAAATCGATCACACTCAAATAAATCCGTCGGCTTTGGTTTCTTATTTGGACGAAGAAGGACTGAAATCTGGAAAAGACGATGATGATAATAATAAAGACAATCAAAAAAGGTAATGGAAAAAAATTATTATTATTATTATTGTTATTTTTCGTTTCGAATTGTATATTTAATCGTATTATTCCATGCCCAAAATCGATCGAATACATTTGTCATGTCGTTTTCGGACAATGGAGTAGTCGTGGCAGCAGACGACGTTTGTTTACACCATGTTTATTATGTAACAAAAATTTGAATTTTTTTGTAATAATTTATGAGCTAGCAAAGGTTAGGCATTATAACAAATAATAATAATGATGATGTTGATGATGTTAACAAGCAAATTAACAAAGAGAAAGAGAGGGAGAGAGAGAGAGGAAGAAAAAAAGTAAGAGAATAAGAGATAGAGAGAGAGGTAGAAAGGAATAGATTAAAAGATAGGGAAGAAGTAAGAAAGAGAACAAGAGAGAGAGAGAGAGAGAGAGGGGGGGGAAGGAGGAGTAAAGAGGAATAAAACATCTTAAATCGTCATTCAAACAAAACAAAAAAAGTGTTAAACGTTTTTTCATATAACTGGAATTATCTTGGTCGTATCATCGACGTAGAATTTAAAAAAAAAAAAAACATGATATCTTATCTTTCCAGAAATTTCCAGTACGATATCAAATGACCCAAAATCTAAGTATTCGATTTTAATTTTTTAAATGGGTTACCCTCGAACGATTTACATCAAATTACGATAAAAAATTTTTTTTTTTTTTTGGGGGGTAAATTAATACCCACTCACTAACTACTACAATAGTAATTTTAAAAAACATTCGAAATGAGAAAAATTTGTTTAACTTTAGCACACGATTTTTTTTAGAAAAATTATAAACGTCATTATGTCGTCATTAAATAGTTTTTATAGGGTAAACCATAATTTTTATTTATTTTGGAATTTTTCGGACATTTTTTTTTTTTATATAATTCGATTAAATTTTTTTTTTTCCTTCTTCTTCTTATTTTTAACGGTTT
>NW_002987822.1:729166-796666 GCF_000006295.1 Pediculus humanus corporis
CGTAAAAAAAAGTAATAATAATAATAACAATAATAATAATAATAATAATAATGATAATAACAATAAAACCATGCGAAAAATTTTTTTTCTCGAAAATTATTACCTGATATTACAAAAAAAAAAAAATATTTCTCGATGGCGGAAAAAATAATTTTTTACACTTAAAACTATTCGCTTTGTTTTTATCATTATTATCATTATCATTATTATTATTAATATTATTTCGTTCGGAGAATTTCACATAAGAAAAAAATAAAAACATTTTTAAATAATAATAATAATGATAATAATAATAACGGTAAGTTTTTCTTTACGATTTTTCTATGATTTTTTTTCTTCTTTTTTTTTTTTTTTAAATTTTGATTAATGATAATGATAATGATGATGATGATTATGATGGTGATGATAATGATAATTCATGGGGTATTGTTACCAATCATAGATTACGTAAATTTATTTATTTATTAATTAATTTAAACGTTGCGACAAGAATTAACAAACGACAAGTTTTTTTTTGTTGTTTTTAATATTATTATTATTATTAATAAAAAACCAGATTCGATTAATGGTTTATTATTATTATTATTTTGCGTGACGTTTTTCAATGATGAACAGGTTTAACGTACTTTCGACTACGAAATTTTAATTAAAAAATAATAATGATTTTTTATTTATTGAAACTCGTTTAGCAACGCCGCCATTAAATATGCGTAATATCAATTCAATTAAAAAAAAAAAAAAATTTTCAAAGGACGTCATTTTGATCGGAGCGCCATTTTCTTTTTCTTATTTCTTATTTTGTTTGTTTGTTTGTTTTTTCCTTTGGAGAGAGGAAATAAAAAGCAAACGACAAACAAGCGGAAAATGTATTAAAATTTACAACCACGATAAATATACATAATCTTTATTTTCGTTCTTATCGATCGATTGATCGACCCATTTGAATTATTCGTTCCAAAGTTCTTACGAATTTAAAAATCAATAAAAACATTCGAAAAATTATTATTATTATTATTATTATTATTATTATTATTATTTATTCGTTTGCCGTGTAAATAACGTAACCGAATAATAATAATAACAATAGAATTTTAAGAAAGTAAATAAAAAAAAGGTTTCAAAATTTGTCGTTTATGTATTATTTTTTTACAACCCAATAAAAATTATTATTATTATTTTAAGGGATGATGACGTCACAATACACATATAAACAAACGGCGACTCACAAGTCTCGATTTCATTATTATCACGTTCTTTACGACTCAATCTTTTTTTTTTTTTTGAACTGACACATTTCCGTTTCTTCAAGTCTCTCCCCTTCTTCTCCCCCCCCCCAAAAAAAAATTCCCGTCAAAAAATTATTTACGGGGTCAAATCCTTTTTGAAAAAATTTAGGGCATTATTATTATTATTATTTACTTTTTCGTTTACCCTTTGATCGCTCCGTAATTTTTCTTTTTTTTTTGTGACCCGGATTATTGACCCAAAGGGATGACGGTGGTGGCGGCGGTTATTAAAATCAAAGGATACGTCAAAGGAAGAGGTCGGAGGAGGAAGGGGAAGGGAGGAGAGGGGGGAAAAGATAAACGTGGAATCAAAAAATAATTGATTGATTATTAATATATATTTAATACCATAAAAGTTAATAGTTAATTATAGAGTCATATTATTAACATAGACAGTTACAACTACTGCCACCAAATATTCAGATGCTATATATAGTAGACATTGATCACTATATATTTTTAAAAAATTATTACAAAATAATAATAATAATGATGATGATGATGATGATGATGATGACGTCGTCGTGGTAGCGTTTGGAATATTTTTTTTTTTTTTTTTTTTATAGAACAATAGACAATTAAATCGAACGTAATAATTTTTTTTTTTTAATATCTACTAAAATAATGGAGTCCATCCATTAAAACAAAAAAAAATCATTATTATTATTATCATTATTATTATTATCATTATTATTATTATCATTATTATTATTTATAGTAGAAATCATGAATATCCATTATTTTTTAGGTCATTGGTTGTTTAAAAAAAAAAAAAAAATTTTTTCTTTTCTTTTCTTTTCTTTCTTTCTTTCATATTTTTTTTTCCTTACTGGATCGCCATATTGAATTACAATTTTTTTTTTTTTTTTAAATTAATAATCGTATCAAATTATATATACATATATTATTATTATTATTTGCATAAGGGGGAATAAGTTGTAATGTAATAACTCATTCGATAATATAATAATAAAAATTTAATACTTATTAATAAATAATATTTTAAAATTTATGTACGATGACAAAGACACGGTGACATAAATAAATTTTATTAATAAAAAACAAAATGGCGACCTATAATACGATTTCGTTACGTTTTTTTTTTAAACCAAAAATTACAATTGTTGTAGTATAAGTTTTTGTTATCGATAAACGAAATAGAATTTTGACGTCTGTGGTTTTTTTTTTTTCAATCCTATTTTTTTACTCTATGACATTGTGAAAAAAAATTTTTTACTTACACCGTATGCATTAAGTGAAAAAAAAACTTATAATAATTATTAAAGAGTCGTATTAATGATAATAATAATAATAAATAAGAGGTTTTTTCCTACATTTATGAAAAAATATACGTAAAATTGTAATTTATGTATCGTAAAATAATATTTCTTTAAAATAAATAAATAAATAAAATAAAAATTAATAATACTTAGCGATCGAGATTGTAATCGCGCCTAAAAAACCGGTCGTCGTCGTCGACGGGTATTAAAGTTATTTCGGGTAACTTCGTATTTCTTCGTAAGCATATTCTTAGACAACTCACTAAAATTTTAACCATTCAGTGTCTTTCGTCTTGCGGGAAGTGGTAACGGTTACTTTTTTTTTTTGTAAGAAAAAAATTTTTTTTTAATTTTTGACACAGATAAAATTTTTGTAAATTTTTTTTTTTTTTTGTTACCGACACGAATATAATTATTAATAATAATAATAGTAAAACATTTTGTGTGTTTTTTTGTCGTTGTTGTGCGTTTTATTACGGTAATTTTATTTTAAAAAAAAGATTTTATATTGATTTTATGGATTACATTTATCGATTATTGATTGGATTTTAACAATTTTTAAAATTTGAATTTTATTTCTTTTCATTTTATTGGTTCATACGTGCCTTTTAAAAGATTTTTTTATCAACTATAAGGTAAGTTTTGAATTTTTTATAAATTTAAATTTATAAATTTTATCGGAGCCATTTTTGAAATGACGCATCCCACCATTTTTTCCAACGGTTTTTTTTCTCGCGAAATTTTAAATCATAACCAAATCTCGTTACAAAAACGTTAACTTCTTAATAGTTTATATCATACAAACGTTTTTCTTTTTTTGTAATGGCAGTGCTGTTTCGTAACTATGTCTCCAAAAAGAAAAATCTGAAGTTTTAAATTTTCATTCGAATTCGAAACGTTCAAATTTATACGAAATCCATTTAGAAAATGCTGATAATAATAATAATAATAATGATTTGTAAATTTAATCGATCGATAAACGTAACTCTATCGATTGATTTTTCATATTTTGTAGTTGAGAAAACGTGTAGCAAAAAAAATTTTCCCGGTTAGTTAAAAAAAAAGTTATAACGAAATTCCTTTCGTCTCGTTTTTTTTTTGAATAAATTAATTATTCTATCGTAATAATCATCATTATTATTAACAATGGTTTGTCAAAGAGTGGGGTGAGAGAATATCATAATTATTAAAAAAATCATCATTATTATTAACAATGGTTTATCGAAAAAAGGGGTATGAGTGAAAATTCCAATTCGCGTAATGATGAAAACATACAAAAAAAAAGTTTTTATTAAAAAAGGCCTCGGGGGTTTTTTCTGTTTTTTTCGTTAGAGGAAGTAAAAATGGCCTTTTTTAAAAAAAAATATTTCAAACTTGACGAAAAAGTTCGAGTAAAAAAAAAAAAAAAAAAAAAAAAAAAAATTGTGTTTATACAAACGAAAGAATCTCTCTCTCTCTCTCTCTACCCTTGTTCATCATCATTATCATCATCGTCATGGAAAATCATTCCAAGAAAGAATTTTTTTTTTTTTTTTTTTATAACTACCCAAAGGGCAACAAACAAAAGTGTCAGTAGAAGAAAAGAGACGGAAAAAGAAAAAAAAAATTTTTTTTTTTCTCTCTCTCTTTCTTTGTATATTTTAAAATAGAAAAATTCGTACCCGTCGACGCACGCGCATGCGCATACTTTATTTCAATCGTTTCAATAATTTTTTCGGAAACCATGATTATTCGATCGATTTATTAATTGTGAGCGATGATGATCACGTGATTTGCGATAACGTTTGGATAAAAGAGAGAGGAAGGGGGAGAGGGGAGGGGATCTAATTTGAAAAAAAAATTCTCCGCCGCGTAAATTTTAAACGTTTCGATATATATATATATTTTTTGCATTTCTTATTATTACTATTACCATTCTAAAACAAATATTAAAAAAAAGTGGTACCAGACTTGAAAGTTGTCCGGTTTTTTATTTATTTATTTATTTATTAATTTATGTCAAATTAAAAGGGAGAAAGAAAAGAAACGTAATAATAATAATAATAATAATAATAATAACATTGACCATTTACGTGTAAACATAAATAAATATTAAAAAGGAAAAGGATAAAAAAAAAATCAATTGTGTTTTTGCCAAATAATAATAATAATAAATGTAATTTGTTGTTTATTGTTTTTTATTGTTGTTTTTGTTGTTGTTTGTTTGTTGTTGTTGTTGTATTTGTCGATTTCATAATCGTTTGCACAAATATAAATTATTTTACTTATATATATATAAATTTTTTTTTTTTATATTATATTATCGTATTATTATTGTTTAAGTTTTTTTTTTTTTTTTTGGTCATAAATTTTAGTTTCGAATAAGTTCGAAAGGGGCATGCTATAAATAATAATAATAATAATAATGATAAAAACCTTGAATATATTGACACGATAAAAATAAAAAAAAAATATTTTTCCAAATACGATCGAGAAGTGCTCGAAGCATTTGCGAAAAAGTTTTTTTTGTTCTCTCTCTCTCTCTCTCTCTTTATCTCTTTTCGATTTTTGTCGCATTCGATACGATTGAATAATATCTCGAAATAATTCGAGATGATGACGCGGTGGAACAGGCAGAAAGGTTTCGGTTAGTTTTTGTATTGACGTTTAAGAATTTTTACCCCCCAAAAAAAAAAAAATTTCCCAAGTCGTTAAGGTGCTTTCGAAAGTTCTGGAAAAAAATTTTTTTTGTTCTAGAACATTGTCGGAGAACTTTATAAGCGCAGCATATGACGATGATGATGATGAAAAAAACATACGTTATTTGAAATAGTGTCGTGACGTCATTGTAAGAGTTAGTATAAATAAATTTGACGCAAAGTAAATGAAACTATTGATCATCGATCAAATGGTATACGTCATCATCATCATCATCATTATTATTATTATTATTATTATTATTATTACTTTATAAACTCAACAAAAACGCATAAGAAAAAAATAGGAGGAATTTTCATTTCTGCGAAATTATGTAAACAAAACAAACGTGAAAGAGAAAAAAATGGCGAGATCGCGAATAAATTTCTCTCATTTTTAAAATCTTACGCGTCGATTTTTATTTATTATTATCGATTCGTTTATATTTCAAAGGAAGAAGCAGAAGAAGAAGAAGAAGAAATTTCTAGAAACGAAAAGAGATTGACCGGGTACTTTGATAATTAATAGGAAAAAAAAAAAATTTTTTTTTGTTTAATTCGTATGAATTTTTACATTTGCACCCGAGTTGACCTTTGAGCTTTTAATTTCCCAGAAATTGTAAAAAGAAATAACAATCCGATACGAAACAATAATTCGTTTGTTGCGTTTGCTTTATTTTTTATTTATTTCGATGAAAAATAAAAATTGTTTATTAATATTCGCACTACCTGAATGAAAGCAATGATGACCAAAAAAGTTTTTTTGTCTGTTTGTTTGTTTGTACGAATCTTTTAAGTGAATACAAATAAGAAAATTTTTTTTGTTGTTGTTGGAAAAACCAAATGTCGTGTGCATTATCATTATTATTATCATTATTAGTATTTCACTTCCCTTTTTTTTTAGGCGTTGTATTATTTAATTCACGTATTTTTGTAATTTTTTTTTTAAAGGTTTTTATTCGTTCGTAGAATTTTCTAGATATTTTATTTGAATAATTAAAAAAAAAAAATGCGTCATGAAAAATTCCAGTTTATTTATTTTTAACAACATTTAAAATTTTTTTTTTTTTTTTTGGCGAATGTGAATCGTCATTTAACATTTTGACGTATTGACAAGTTTGTTTGCTTGTTTGTTAGTTTGTTTGTCGTACGTTTTTTTTTTTTCAATGGTTTTTGACTCATCCATTAATTCACGTCCGCATTTTATTTTCCTTTTTCATTTTGTTGCGAAATTCGTATTTTGTACAAGTGTAAATGATTCGTTGCAGTTGTTTGTTGTTTGTTGTTGTTGTTGTTTCTTACGAATCGTTGTTACTTATTTGTTTTCTATTCGTATTACAATTGTAAAGTTAATTGAGTAATTTAAGATTTTATATACTTTATGAATTCAAAACGATAACTTTGCGTTTAAATGTAATTTATTTGTAATTTTGTTGTTGTTGCGTTTGTTTGTCGCTTTGTTTTCTATACAACCTCAATCATCTTTTCTTCTTCGTTTTTGTCGTGTCTCGAAAGACCCCCATAAAAAAAAAAAAAAAAAGTGATACAATCACTTTTACTACAAATATTATTATTACGCTTGTAATTTTTTTTTTTTTTTTACATTACATTTACAATCGTCTCTCACAATTTATTCAAATCGTTTTTGTAGATTGTATTCCTTGAATGTAACAAAAGAAAAAAAGATGGTAATGGAAAGAGAGAGAGAGAGATAGTGAGAAGTGGTAGAAGAAAATTAAATTACAACATTTTAATGTTACGTCTTTGGGATAATGAATTAGAGAGAGAGAGAGAGAGAAAGAAAATATAGGTAGCAATGAGTTTGTTTTCGGTTGTCGTATTAAGTAACGATAATTATTTCTTTTCTTTTATGTTTTTTAATAATAATAATAATTTATTTTACAAAAACAAATTGTTGATGTTAGAAAGAGGAAGGACGTTTGATTATGGTTGTTTGTCAGCATCACCAGAGTATCGAAATTTCGAGAAAACGAACGAACGATTTTTTTTTATTTTTTATTTCGTGTTCGAATCAATTCGAAGTCGTTTGTTTCGCTTTATCAAATGTGAAGGCAAAATAAAAGATAAAAAATTTATTAGTTTGGTTGTTGTTGTTTGTTAGACTGGACGTCGTATGTGATTTGAAATTTTTTTTTTTTTTTGGATGATACTCGTTTGTCGTTGTTTTTTTTTTTTTTTTTTGGTTGTCGCATCGCATAAAAATTAAGTTGGAAAATTTTGATAAAATTTCCGTATTTAGAGGTGATTGTACGATCCTCTCTCTCTCTCTCTCTTTTGATATTTGCCAAACCTTGTTTTTTTTTTTTTTCCATTTTGAATATTGATATCATCGACCGTCGTGTCACGAGAGACAAACTTTTTTTTTTTTGTTGATCCGATAATGATTTCATCATATTTAAATTTACGATCCAAATTTTTTTTTTTTTTTAATTTTTCATCGTTAAGTACCGCAATCCCGATGACGTGTACATCGATTCAAACGACAAAAATTCTTATCAATCTCATTATCACTCTCTGTAACCAACCGCGTAATCATTTCGGCCATTTTTTTATTATTATTGTTTTAAAATTGTTTTTTTTTTTTTTTTTTTTTGCAAATTTATTTCGATTTTCGAATCATACGAACGTGTGCGAACGTGATAAAATGGTCACAATGGTCACTTTTTTCATTATTATTATTATTATTATTATTATTATTATTATTTGCAGTTTAAAAAATTTTTTTAAAGTAACTCAATGTCAGATTAAGTAATTAAAGTTAAAATGAAAAAAAAAAAAAAAAAGTTGTAAAAAAATTTTTTTTTTTTTTTAATCTTTTATAATATCTAAAACCACTTTTTTTCGCCGTTAAGTTTTTTTGTAAAAAAAACTTTTTACAAACTTTAAAAATAATTAAAACGGAGCATTTAAACGCATTAACAACAACAACAACAACAAACAAAATTAAAAAAAAAAAAGATTTTTTAAATTGATATCATTATTTTAAAGTTTAAATAACTGGAATTTACTTTCGTAAAAACAAAAAAAAAAGCTCTCGCTAATTCGTTCGTTCGTTTGTTTGTATGTTTCCACATTGAAATAGGTCGAAATAATATTATTATCATTATCATTACGATTATTTAAATGTGCGTAATTTAAATTTAAAATCGAATTTTAATTTTTTGTAAAAATTTTTTTTTCTCGTTTTTAAAAAACTTTAAAATTTTTGCAGACGACGCTACGAAAATAACGAAAAATTTCGTTAATCAATGACTTTATGTAATTATTATTATTATTATTATTATTATCATCATTAAATTTTATTATTACTTATTGAATGAAATAATACGTGAAGAAAACGTAGAAAAAAAAAGTTACGACACATCAAAATTACGCAAAAAAAAAAAAAAATTTTTTTTTTTTTTTTTTAATAAACCAACTCTCATTGTTTGTTACCGTTGGTTGAAGGAGTACATACGCCAAGTTATGGCAATAACAAAAACAAACAAACAAACAAAAATAAAATTCACGACGACGACAGTCAGTCAAATCAGCAATTCTTAATAAAAAAAAAAAAAATCATTATTATTATTATAAATAATTAGTTCAGTTTATGTAATTCAATACTGCCAAGTCAAACAATTATTATTATTATTATTTATATTATATTATTATTTGCGTGCTTTATTTTAATTTTTTTTTTTATTTATTAAATGAAAAATTTCCAGAAATTGTTAAGAACAGTAAAAAAAAAAATCAATTGTTTCGTTTAGAATGTTATTGAAAACAAAACAAAAAAGGGGAAGAATGAAAGAAAACAAACACATACACACACAAACAAAAAGGTATTTTTTTTTTTGGTCGTTTGTTTTCTTCTTCGCATATTATTATTATTATTATTATTGTCCTACTGTTCGACCTTTTGATGTGTGCATTTTTTTTTTTTTTAAATTTTCTAAACTGACACCTGAACACAAATAATTTATTGGAAAAAAGTAAGAAAGAAAGAAAGAAAGGAAAGAAAGGAAGTTATTCGTACAAAAAAAAAAATTTTTGGATGGAATTTGTTGTTGTATTGTTTGTTTAAAAAAAAAAATGACACAAAAAAAGAACCTTAAAAGATACAAAAAAAAAAAAAAAGGAAATAACTCGAGGGAGGAACGCGAGACTGCATGACTGGAAAAAAAAAGCAGAAGAACATTTAAGTCACGTAAAAATTAAAAAAAAAAAAAAAATGTCGGATTAAGAATTTTTTTTTTCTTTTTGGAATAAATTATTCATCCCGTATGTTGTTGTTGTTGTTGTTGTATAACAACAAACGATTTTAGTTAGAAACTCGTTTGTTTTTATTTTTTTTTTAAAGGTTCGTTCGAATCCTGTTTTCGCCACTGATATTATTATTATATTATAAAACGTATACGACGGAAGGAATGAAATTCAATAACCCCACAACACACAAAGTGCAGACAATGCCCTTTCAAGGACGAGGAAATTTACGGCCAAGACCGTTTCAAATCGAGAATAATAATAATAATAATAATAATAATAATAATAAAAAGAAACTAGAATCGGTAATGCAAAGAGACAGAGAGGGAGAGAGAGAGAGACACGGTTATGCGTTTTTAACACATGCACACACACGCACGCACGCATGCACATATTGTGCCTTTTTTTGTTCAGTCGTCTCGACCTTGACTCCCTCGTCTTGACCGCCATTGGAATTAAATCATACCAAAATGGCAAAAGAAAAAATTAACGAATGGCGACGAAACCGTTTTTTTTACGATCTTTTTCTTTGAAGAAATCTTAAATTTGAACGTTCGCAAAATCTCTCTCTCTCTCTCATCCACTTTAATCATTCGAAAATGAACGAATCGTGTTTTTTCTTTCTTTCTTTTAAACGCGATACACTCCGTAAGCACGTAACCGAAATAAAATTATTCGAATGTGTAAGGAAAAGAATAAGAATAAGAATGAGAGAGAAGAGAGGAGAGAAGAAGAAGGTTGAAGAAGTGGTAATAGAAAAGTAAAAGAGGGGAAGAAGGTGTGTGTGCATCACATAACAGTTTCTGGTCAATAAACAATATCTTATCCATTGTATTTTTCACTCGGAAGAAAATAAAATAAAAAAAAAAATTTTATCGTGGAGTTAGAAAATTACCGTAAAAGTACAAAAAAAAAAAAAAAATTTGTTTAGGCCACCCGTCATTACAATTGTAGGCTTTTTTTTATTTTTATTTTATTTTTTTCGAAAAAAAATTAAACCGTTAGAAAAACCCGAGAATAATTTATCATTATTATTATTATTATTATCAAAACTATTAGGTTCGGTTATTACGGTTTTATTAATAATAATAATAAATGGTAATAATTAAAAATTAAAACAATTTAAAAAAAAAAAAACCGTCGTGCTTTTAAAATTTTTTAAAAATTATTATTAAATCATTATTATTATTATTATTTACTTACGTGTTGTAACACAATAATAGACTAGTTACGTTACTGCTCATCGAATTTACCTTTTTTTTCCCCCTCCCCCCATTTAAATCGATCAATTTATTAGTTAGTTACCTAACTAACTTTTTTTTAAAAAAAATCGATCGATCGATCGATCGATATTTTTTTTCTTCTGCTTTCGAACGTGTAACGAACTTTAAAAAAAAAAAAAAAAAAAACATCATTTTCATTCGTGGAAAACGTTTCGAATAAACGATTAAATGACGTCATAGTTAAAAGAATCGAACGTTTATAGATGACGTATTTAATTAAATTTTTTCAAATGCCGACATTTTAATAAATGAATTTTTTTTGTACGTACGACACGGACGGAAAAAGAAAAAATCTCAAACCCAGATGTATATATATAAGGATTTAGTTGTTGCAGCATCAACATTCGGTCCATTCTCTCGAGATTCATAAAAAAAACCTGTCTGGGTTTGATTCGAGTTTTTTTTTTTTTTTTTTTTTTTTTGCGCCGAGAGTTAATAAACTTGAGTTTTTTTTTTTTTATGTGCATAGCTTTGCACATGTTAGCCAACCGTTTTATTGCTAATATTTAAAAGTTTATAAATTCTGGTTTAAAAATTAAACGTATAAGGAAATTATTAATTCGATAAGGGAGAAAATGGGGGGAACGGGAAGGGGAACGGGGACATTTTTTGATAAAAAATCGTAGGAGGTGTAAAAAAAATCTTTTTTTTTTTTTTTTTTAACACGTAACGAAAACGCGATCGATTCCGTTTGCACGTTTGTTGTTGTTGTTGTTGTTGTGGTTTTTTTGTTGTTGTTGTTGTGTCGGACGGTTTTTTTTTGTTGTTGTTGTTTCCGTTGTGGTAGCAGGAGTGCGAGCGATTGTTGAAACATGACAACATTGCCTGAATTCGCCTCCAGCGCAGACGATTTCTGAACCCGATTTAGACTGAACCTCGCTTTAACTTTTTAAATAAAACCTTAATCGAAAAATATTTCATCGATTTTTTTTTTTTTTTCATGAGTATCGATCGATAAACAAATCAAAATGCGTTTCGAAAAACGACGGTTTTTTTTTTCTTTTCATTAAAAATCTGTTTCCGGAAATGATTACAAAAACATTATTATTATTATTATTATCATCGTGCGTTTGTTTTAATTTAGGCAGTTTATTAAAAAAATTCCCTTGTCGTTTAGAATGAGTAGTGAGTAAACATAAAATGATTCAACCAACGGTTATGCCTAATGAATCACGATCGATTCTTATACGGTTCAGGTACACACAAACGGACAAGGTCACGTACCTGTAATAATGAATTTCCGATAACAAAATATATATACATATATTTTTTTTGAGTTATTGGAGGAGGCTGAATAAAGCGAGAGTAACGGTGGTGATGGTGGTGATGGTGGTGGTGGTGTATGGAGAGTAGAGAAATGAGAATAAGTTTTAGAAATTAGTCGTAGTAGCATAAAAAATTATTTCCTGAATACGTACCTGTCGTTTTTCCAAAATAAAAAAAAAACAAAATCCTATTTGGGAAATAAAATTTTTTTCCAGTTATTCGAATGAGATTTCTTATTAAAAAAAAAAAAAAAAATTTTCTCCAGGCTATGAGTCGAAGCATGTTTTGATTATTTATTTATTTATTTTTCCATCCGCCATTTTTATTTATTTATTTATTACGAAAACAAAAAGTTTATAAAATAATTTAATTTAAAAGAGCAGTAAAAATAACTAACTGTAGGGTCATTGTGAATGTTGTCTGTCGACGTGGAATTAGACGACGGTATTTAAAACGTATTTTTTTTTTTTTAATGAATCATCATCATCATCATCATTATTATTATTATTATTATTATTATTATTTATTAATTATTATTATTATTTTTTTTTATCTATTCGACTCCCCCTCACTCCAGTTTAACTGTCGACCATGTCCTACTAAACAAATATTTCTTGTCCAGGACATGACATAAGTCGTCGTCGTCGTCGTCGTCTGGTGTTTGTATGGTTGTTGTTGTTGGTACTACCACATACTCATCAAATTTTCAAATAGTGAATCATCAAAAAAGAAAAAAAAATTTTTTTTTTCGTTATTTTCGTTGGTACTTTTTCTTTTTCTTTTTGTATCCAGGTACGAAATTGAAAACCTTTTTCTTTTCGCAACGTGATTTCACAATAATAATAATAATGATTGTTTGGTTTGCTGTTATTCGTTGATGCCCCCTCGACATTTTATCTTTTCAGGTTTTGTTTTTATTAATAAAAAAAAAAAGGCTTTAAGCTACAAAAAAAAAATTCAACAATTCACGTGAGTCCTACTTTAAAATTTTATTTGTTGTTGTCGACTTTACACGCCGCCATTTTCTTTCTTTCTTTCTTTTTTTTTTTTTTAATTAAATAAAGTCGAATCGCGTAAAAAAAAAAAAAAAAAATTAAAATTACAAATAAACTGGAAATTTATTTTCGAGCGATTTTAACGTGTAGTACCCACGCCGCATTATGATCCATTTCCCTCCCTCTCTCCCCCCCCCTTCTCCATTCTTTCCTCACAAACATACAAACATTAAAAATTATTATTATTATTATTATTAATATTTTCGAATTTTTCTTTTTTTGTTGTTGTTGTAATTTGTGTGCTCTTTAAAAAATAGATCAAATATCCGTTAGGTAAATTATATTAATATAATTCTCGGACAAAATTTTTTTTTTTTTTTTGCGATTTTCTAAAATCGGAACAAACAAACAAACAAACAAACGAAAACAAAAAAATGACACGAAAAAGAATTTAAGGTATTTGTGTAATTTAAAGTAAAAAAAAAGAACATTCCAGAGCTACAATTACGTGTGTAATTTTTTAATAGGTTTCATTACATAAAGTAAAAAAAAAAAAAAAAATTCAGGTACGAAAAAACCCGAGGGTAAAAACTTTGAAAAAAGAAAGGAATAATGATTAAAAACCTTCGAGTTTCTTTCGGAAACGGCCTTGCAAGGTCGAATTTAAAAAAAAAATTCAATTTCAATTAATATTTAATTATTCGTACCTGAACAAAAAAAAAAATTGTTTTTTTTTTGATGGGAGGGAAAAAATTACGGAACGATTTGCAAAACGTATACAAACAACAAACAAACGAATCGTGAGTCCGCCATTTTGGATTTTTTTTTTTTTTTGAAAAAAACGTTTTGGAAATCCATTAAATAAAAAAAAAGTATTACGAACAACGAACGATTTACGATGACAATTGATTTGATCATTTAAAAAAAAAAAAAAAAATCCGGATTAGTCGAGTTCATTGATTATTATAGAATGTTGGCCGGATCAACCCAATAACGGTCCTGAACAAGATTCTAAATCCACGATATCAACGTTCGTTCTTACTTAGAAACACGAAAAAAAAAAAAGAAACAAATTTTTTTGTGTATTTAAAATAAAAATCAAACGTTTTATTATTATTATTATTATTACTCGAGAAAGAGTGATAAAAGGTCATCGTAAAATGATAGTTAATAATAATAATAATAATTTAAATGTCGATCGAATCAGACAAGAAAAAAAAGGAAGGAAGAAAAACGGAGGATAACGCCAAAACAAAAAAAGAAGGAAATGAATTTGAAAGTTGTATATTATTTTTCGTTCAAAAAAAAAGAAGAAGAAACAAACAAGATTCTATCGATTGTTCGATTCAATGAAAATCGTTTAGAGAGAGAAAGAGAGAGAGAGAGAGAAGGAAGATGGAACAACAAACAAATACTACAATGGACGAAGAAGAATCGTAAGAGAAGAAGTGAAAGGGAAAAACTAAAAAAAAATTTTTTTTTCATACGAGATGATTTCGAGAGTTTTAGAACAAAAAAAAATAAAAATAAAAAGTGATAAGAAAAACTACTCAGTCGCGCGCGCGGCGGTTAATGAGTCAAATAACGGGAAAATCAAAAAAAAAAAAATTTCTTTAATCTATGTTTTTCATTCGAAAATATAGCAAAACAATATAGCGTGACTATAAAGCAGAAGACAATAAAATGATGACGATGACGACGACGGTGATGGTAAGCGAAGGAAGAAGAGGAAGAAGAAAAGTCGTAAGTGGTGATAATGGATTATTATTATATTAAATACGAATTAAAAGGTCATAGAGTAAATAAACCATTTTCCGAGATTTCTAATGGAATTTCCTTTGAATTTTAACCGTTAAATTTAAAAAAAAAATGATAACTTTTTTATCGGTGAATAAAATAAAAAAAAGTGGAAGGAGAGATTTTTAATAATAGGACGTGGAATAAGAATTAAAAAAAAAAAAAAAAAAAATTTGTTTGCTTTTGTTAACGTTTGTACACGATGTTGGGGGGAGGGGAGAGAGGGTGAAAAAAATTTTACGTTGATATTTAATTGAATTGTGTGTGTGTGTTTCCTTGCCAAGGTCTTTTGTCAGGTTTGCCAATTGTTTTTTTTTTCTTGTTGTGAAAGGTTTTAAAACGATTTTTTTTTTCTATTGTCACGCCTAAGTAATAATTGTTAAATATTTTTTTCGGACGTTTTTTTTTAAAAATTTTTTGGCGGTCTTTTGCGTTTTTGTATAAAAATCGTCAACAAACCTTGTTTGTTTGTAAAAAAAGATACTCGAGGTCTTCTTTTTTTTTCTTCTGCTAACTTATTAAGTTGTAATCATCTTCTCTCTCTCTCTCTCTCTTTCCGTTTGTCCATCCCTCTGACATTTTTCTCCCAACGTTGATTGTTTTTGTTTGCTTTGCTACTTTCATCGCGTCCATTTTTTTTTTACTCGTTTGTTGTTTTTGCTTTGTCGATATTTCCTTTTCGTGATTATTACTTTTTTTTCTTCAAGGCGCTAAAAAGTATGTAAGGGCGATGAGTAACACGATATTCTTTTGCATTAACACGTGAAATATTATTCACGGATTGTCACAGATCATCTTTAGAAGGTCAAGTTTCATGTATCTCTCCGAACAATTTTTTTTTATACGAGACCATATATAGCGTTTCATTTTTTTTTTTTTTTATTGTTTTTCAATGTCTTTTTAGCCTTTTAACAACAAACATAGAATCAAATTTTAACACCTGGATAATAAAAAAAAAAAAGTTTTCGTGCCAATGGGTAAAAACCATTGACATTGTTATTATTATTATTAAAAACCGGAGAAATGTTTGTACAAGAAAATTTTATGTAAAATTTTGATGGACGAGAACAATTGTCAACTCAACAACCAAGGATGATCCGAATGTATCGAGTTTAACTTTACATAAAAAATTTTTTTTTTCTTTCTTTCTCTTCAGGTATTTTAATGACAATTCAATCCGGTACCTTGTCGATAAAATAAAAAACTTATTGGACACGTTTTCGGGTGGACAAAAAAAAAAAAAAACGTGGTACGAACGGACACGTAAGACATTGAATATCTAATTACAACCGTTCATGGTTTTTTTTTTTTTTTTTTTAAATCCATGCATGGATTTCAAGGCATTAAAGTGGTGCTGGATGGGTGTGTGTGTGTGCGCGTGTATTGGTCGGTTGTTCGCTCGTATACCGGGTGGTTCATGTAGGTCAAATGCGTTGATGGTTTCAAGACCAGTAGGTAGGCTCAATGATGGATAAAATAAAATTTCGAGAGAAAGAAAAGATGTGTTATTAACGAGCGTAGGTGGGAGGGAGAGGGAAAGGGGAAGTGGAGGAGAGGAGGTGGAAGGGGAGAAGGGAGGATATTTGCGAGGGAGAACATGCTATTAAATTATAATTTCGAAATAATAATAATAATAATGGACTTGGATTTTTAATACTTTTTTTTTGCACCTCCTTTTTAAATTTAATTTCGTTCAGACTATTACTTTTCTGTCTCTCTCTCTCTCTCTCTATCGTGTCGAGGTCAGATACGAGATTTAGGTGGCCATTTTTTTTTTTTTGATTATTAAATCCCGACCGAGTAATTTTTAATTAATTTATTATTATTAGTATTATTTGAATTTCGTTTTATTTATTAAATTTTTTTTTTCGCTTTGTTGTTTGTTTGTTCGGTAGTCGTCGTCGTCGTCACCGAGGCGACGTCGACGTGACATTCGAAAAAATATTTCATAAAATACCGAATTGAAATTGTTTTTTTTTCTTTCTTAAAAATTATATTAAGTAATCGGTAATGTTTGCCCCTGTGAAAAAAAAAAAAATTCACTTAAATTCAAATGAATCGACAAAAAAAAAGTGGCAGCAGAAAAATTGCGCAAGGTTCATTGTAACGTAAAAGAAAAAAAAAATTAAAAAAAAAAAATGAAATTTGTAATTTAAAAAGAGAGAAAGAGAGAATTTAAACCGGATTAAGATTATTTTACGCGAGTAAAAGACTCAAATTCATTTCCGGTAGCAAAAACGTTTTAAAAATTTTCCAAAAAAAAAAAAATTTATTACGAATTTTTATTTTTATTTGATCGAAATCAATTTTTTATAATTTTTTTTTTTTTTTAAATTTTGAACCGAACCAAATTTTTATATAATCGTAGCAAAAAATTTTGAAAAAAATTAAACTTTTTGCTTATATATTCGCTATTTTCGGAATTCCCATTCGCAAAAAGTTTAATTTTTTTTTTTTTTTGCTATTAATAACCGCTTTTATTTCTCGTCATTTTTTACCTACGCAGACGGGATCATTGATAATAATAATAATAATAATAATAATAAAATTATGTCGGTGTCTGGCGTTGCAAAAAAATTTTTTTTTAAAATATTCATAATGATTCTTTCGATGATAGGTAGCAAAAATTTTATTCGCTGCAATTTTTTTTTTTTCGCGTGAAAAACAGGTTAAAAGCAGAAGAAAATTATAGTAATTAGATAAAAGGTTTCCTCTCCCCTTTTTCTCCCACTCTTCCAGTAAAAAGAATCATCGGGACTTTTTTGTATCTCTCGTTTTCCTCGGGATAATAGTTTTTAATAATAAAAAAAAAAAAGAAAGTTTTTCCTTCTGGAAGTACAAAAAATTATCATTATAATAATAATAATAATAATAATAATTATTATTATTATTAGTCCGCGCTTTAAAACTTTTTAATTTTTCTTATTATGTAAAACGTTTGGAAAAGTATTTCGAATCGATATTTATTATTATTATTATTATTATCATTTTTTTTAAAATTAATGATATTGTGGTTAACCTTTGTGCTCCAGTAAACTTCCAGCAACCTTGCTGGAAGCTCATACGAAAAAAAAAATTTTATTTATTTTTCCTGGAATTTTTTTTTTTTTTTTTTGTTTTCCAATTGTTAATTATTGAGGGCGGTTAAAAATTTATCCCGGAGGGGGTTAAAAATTACTGGAACTCTCCGAGATATATAACACGCGTCGGATTAAAAAGGTAAAAACCGCGAAAAGCCGCGAAATGCAAACGGATTTTATTATCATTATTATCATTATATTTTTTTTTTCCAGTCGCAAACTTTAAATTAATTAATAAGTTATTATTAAATGAGCGCGAGCGGTGCCATTCGTTTACTTCATATAAAATTTTTACGTAATTATTTTCGAACGAAATATTATTCGTTACATATTATCTATTACCACTTGATTTGATATTATTATTATTATTATTATTATTATTATTATTATTATTATTATTATTATTATTATTATTAACTTGAATTTTCACTTGGAAAAACTCGTATAATATTCGTTTTTTTTTAGGTTATTCTCGGTCGTTTTTTTTTTTTTTTATTATATACAATAAGATTTCTTTTTATGTTTTAATTAATTTATGTGCGTATTGACTACAATCTATCACGACTACTACAGCATTCGTTCACACAACAACCAAAAACAAACAAACAACATTACAAAATATTATTTAAGTAAAAAAAAAAAAAACGAAAAAAAATTTTTGTTTTGTTTTGTAATAATAATCTTACGTAACACTTTAAAGAGAGGAAAAAAAAGTGCGCCATTGTGATGGACACTTATCATTAACATTAAAATATTAAATGAACTTTTTCGTTTATGTTTATTAAACGTAATTGATAGTTTTTTTATAGAAAAAAAAAATAATATTTCGACTCGATCGTATTATCATAAATTATTTATTATTTGTTTACGTCGTGTGTGTGCGTGTGTATAACTGATAGATCCCATCACTCGATGACAACAAAAAAGTGAAAATAATATTAATAATAATGATGATTAACCGGAAACGATATATGAATATAATCGAATATAACATTTGTCATTTAAAAAAAAAAAAAAAAAAAAAAAAAAAAAAGTTTTGGAATTTTCCATAGTGAGTGAAAGTAGAGCGATGGCGATTTATTCACGTTTTAAACTTATTCCGAAAAAATTTATTTATGTACTTAATACGTATGCATGCGTATGTACATAATGTGATATGCAGCACTTATGTGTTACATAACGTTTGTTTTCCATAATAATAATAATAATAGTAGTAGTAATTTATTTATGTATTAATGAGTTGAAAATGGCGGGGGCGTGTCAAAACTTATTAATCGCTTATGCGTTTTGCGGTTAAAAAAATTTAATTACGAAACTAGGTGCGAATGCGTTCCGTTTGTTCGAACGAGCCTGGATGAATAATGTTTCACGTTTTGGGTGTGTTATGAGGGAGAGAGAGAGAGAAAGAGAAAAAGGAAAGAATGGAGACGGAGAGAAAGAGTGAGAGAAAGAGAGAGACAAAAAAGAAAAAAGGGAGGGAGAGAAACATAAGAATTTGTTACTTCCCTTTTAATTATTATTATTTTCTTTTTTTTTTTTTTTTGGAGGTAAGACAAGGTCGTTTGTTTATTTATTTTTTGTTTTCATATCGTGTAAGCAGAAAACCTTGAATTACCGGTAAATAAGTTTCTTTCTTTTCATTTCACTTAAAAAGAATTTAAGAAAAAAAAAAAAAAAACAAATTTTTTTTTCATTTATTTTTATACCGCAATTAAGTAATATAAAATCGGTTTTTTATTATCGATAAATATCAAACGATAAATCAATCAATATGTATCGATTTGTGTCTCTCGTTATAAAATAATACTAATTACACGATTATATCGATAATGATTTTTTTTTTTTTTTTTATTAAGCGTAAACGATCGTGCAAATTTTTTTTAAAAGTGAGTTTTAAAAGTTTTTTTTTTTTTTTCTACCGACACGTTCGTTAAATGCGTGGAATTTTATTATTTTCTTTCTCCTTCCACGATACTAAAAAAATAAATTTTTTTTTTTATTAAAATATATTAATGCAAATGATTTTTTTGTGTTTTGCTTTTAATATATTTTCACCGGAATTATTATAATAAATAAAAGAACATTCTAGAAAATAATATAATGTAGTTCTCTAAAAAAAAAAAAAAAATGATAATAAAAAGTGGGGCGGGCGGGTTAGAGTCGAAAGTTGCTTTTTTTTTCTTTAATTTAATAAATCAATTTTTCGTGATGTCAAAATCCCCGAAAAAAAAAAAAAACAATTTTAATACGTTTAAAAATGCGGTAAGAATATTAAATGAAACGTGATGATAATGTCGCGCGCCATTTTTCATATATTTTGAAATTCCTAAATTTCTTTCACTTCCACCGGATGTACCCCCCACTATCACCCCCGTCAATTGATAGAGCCACTACCCTCCGACTTCCATAAACAACAAAATGTCATTTAACTCTTAAGTAATTTTTTTTTTTTTTTTTTGTTACAGGTAAGATAAAATCTCACATCGATAATTTTTGCGTTTGTCTGTTTGTTTGTTCTGTTTGTATCGGTCGAACTTCAAATGTTATCTTAAACGGAGGGGAAAAAAATCGAAACAACACTCCAAGGAGACCGTTTTATTATGACGATAACAAAAAAAAAAAGGACGTTTGAATAATTTAAAAAGAAAAGGAAAAAAAAGTCGTGGAATTAAATGTGTGTATATACGAAGGTATTTTACAACTCTCGTTTCGTGATGGATTTCTTTTTCTCGAAAAAAAAAAAAATTTGTTTTCTTCTCATTTTTTATTCATGCATTTTTTTTTGTTTGTTGTTGTTGTTCTTTGTTTTTTTTTCATATCATTAGGATTATTTATTTTGATGAGTTTTTCAACGGTATACATAATTTTCAAGTTCTCTTTTTTTTTTTTTTTCTTCTAACACGATTTTAACAAAATGTTATTTTTCTTCTTCCACTGCCCTTTAAAAAAATGTAAATTTTCGTTTTGAATATTTTTTTTCTTATCATGCACGGAAAAAAAACACGATTAATTTTTTTATTTTTTTCCATAATAAACGTTTGTTATCAACGTCGTCGTCGTCGCTATCGCCATTTTTGTTTTTTTAAATGACGTCATAAATAATTTATCGAGCTCGGGGGTTAATTTTATCCCGAAAAAAATTTGGCGCGAAAAATTGTTTGTATTAGATTACGTAGATAGATAAACATCTTTTTTTAAAAATTAATTATGATGGGCGTGTCGTCTACTCTTATTGGGTTTATTTAACGGGGAGACAATTTCCGGTTACCGAATTTTGCCAAATTATCTGGCAAACGATAAAAATTGGACGAGTTATTGTTTGTCGCTTTCGTCCTTTTCTTTTTCTCGTTTTTTTTTTTTTTTTTTTTGAAATTTTTTAAAATAAATTTTCGTAGTCGTTTATAACTTAAAAAGGGCGTAGCCCCCCGATATAAATCTAAAATAATCCGCCCTCAATTATCTCGAGGCAAATATAAAAGTATTTTGACAAGAAACAAAAAAAAAAAAATTGACGAAATCCGAGGTTGCAACGTTTGTTTGTTTGTTGTTTGTTGTTTGTTTGTTCGTTCGAACGGTGAAAATTTAATTTTTTCTTTACATAACTTTATTATTTACCGGGTCATATTAATCCGTCCAGAATTCTCTCCTCCCCCCACCTTAAAGTTCAAGGCTCCCCCTTTCACCTTCTGAACCACCCCCTCTCCTCCCCCCTCGTCAGTCTACGTAATCAATTATCAATTAATATTTTTAAAATTTGTCGTGGAAAAGGTTACCGTCGAACTACCATTTCTACTTTAATAATTTGATTATTATTATTTATAATAATAATAATAATAATAATTGTTACTTAATATTGTTTGTTCTTGTTTGTTACATAACAAACGCAATCGTTTCAATTATTTTACTTTAATTTCAAGTTTATAATTTTAATAATAAATCGATTTCGAAAGAAAAACTTTTTTTTTTCCAACTGGATTTTTTTTTTTTTTTTTTTAAACTCGAATGAACGTGTCAAAAGACAGAAAGGAAAAAAAGAAAATTTAACGTGTACGTACATTAAAACGTGGATTTTGCTTATTAGTATTATTATTATTAATCTTTTCGGAGAGGGGTGAAAGGGAGGGGGGTGGAGAAATTTAAAAAAAAAAAAATTTTTTTATTTATTTATTACGTATCCGTTTCTGTAATTTCGCTCCCCTCGTTCCTTCCACGATCATTATTATTATTATTATTATCATGACTTATCGATGTTCGAGGTAAACGAATGAAATGATTATTATTACCATTTTCAAATTTTACGAACGGATTTTACACGAGCAACATCCGATATTATGTATCGATTGTTAGGGATAACGGAAATTTTTCTTAAATTTTTATCACGTGCGCGCGCCATTTTGAAAATGTTTAACGCGTTTTTTCGTCATCATCATTATCATCATCATTATTATTATGAGTAAAAAAAAGATGTGTTGACGTGATTTAAATTCATGGACAAATTGAAAATGTTAAAAAGATAGATAGAAAGAAAGAAATTTCGTCGATGAATGTCACGAGTGGTGGTGGTGGTGGTAGAGGTGGTCGTGATTAATTCGGGGAGTCGATCGTCTGGTTTTATCAAAAACGAAAAATGATAATAATAATAATAATAATAATAATGATAATAAAAAACATTTTACATTATTTATTTTTCTTTTTTTTTTTTTTTTTTGCAATAATTAATTTATCGATCGCGGTCTACTTAAATAAAAATCAATAAAGTCGGTTATGAGACGAGGAGGAGGAAAGTTGGTGGTGACGGGGGCCGAGACGAGGTGGAGGGGGCGGGGGACTTGACATCGATTTTTTTTTTATTAATGTAACCGCGAATTTACAAATCGATTATTATTATTATTATTTTTATTTTTTCTTTAATGGGTTTTTGAAATTTTCCCCGATTCGGGTTGTTTTAATTCGACGCCATTTAAAAAAAAAAAAAAAAAAAAAAAAATTTTTTTTTTTATTATGTTGTTATTTAGGTAAATCCGATTGACTTTTTTTTTTCTCACGTTTGCGGTAGCAAAAATTATTATTATTAATTTTTTTTTTTGCTTCGTTTCGGTGTATCGCGGGTTCTTGGCTATAAAAATTACAATAGTCATCAAAAAATTTTCTGTCGTTAATGAAAAAATCGATTTTTTGCTATTGTTATAGCAATTATAATAATGCAATATTTAATGATTTAAGTTTTTAATTTTGCTGTTGGTAAATCAAACGACGAACGTTTGTTGCGCACATCCGTCACAATCGTACAAGAAAATATTAAAATTTTTATTATTATTATTATTAATAACTTTCGCTTGTTTTATTTTAAATCCTTTGGAAAATTTTTTTTTTTTTTTGTTAATTTTTTTAACTTAACTTTTTGAACTTTTTTATTTTTATATATTATTTTCACTTTTTTTTTTTTTGCTGGTTGTAGGTCAAGGTGATTGTTTGATTTTCACCGCAAAAGTTTTATCGATTCCATATTTGTCGGCCATTATTTTTTTTTTTATTTTGGAAAAAACGTGTTTTACATTCGAGAGAGAGAGAAAAAAATAAAACGTTTAATGTTAAATAAATAAATAAATATTTAAAGACGAAAATATTTCGACTCGTTGCCTCCCCTTCCCACCCCCCCCTACCCCTCGTTTTTTATTATTATTTCGTTCGAATTTCGAATCACGTAGTGGCGAAAAAAAAATTCGAATTTATTTATTTTTATTGTTTTTATTTTTATTTTTTTTGGACATTTAAATTTCAAATTTTTGGCGGGTTTTTACCGAATGATAATAATAATCATAATAATAAATATGGCGATTTCTTTTAAATGACTTTGTAAATATATAATAAAAAAAATCGATTTGTTTTGTTGAGCGAAATATCATTTTGAAATAATAATAATAATAATAATAATAATAATAATAAAATTCCAATAGAATTATATAATTTGTTATAATTAATTCTCTCTCTCTGTCTCTCTCTCTCTCTTTCTTTCTCTATCTATTGAATGATATCGTGTGGTATCGGAATAATTGTTTTTTTTTTTTCGTTTGATAAAAGGGTATAAAGGTCGTGACCTGAAATGATTGTTTTTATCTTTGAAACGACCTTCCAGTTGAAGTACGAATAATACCATGAAAATTGTTGCAAAACATTTTTAACGGTTTTTTTTTTTTTTTTTAAACGTCGAGCGAAAAAATAAAAAGCAAATAACAGTAATAATAGTAATAATTATGATGATGATGATGATGATGATGATAATAATGATGATAAATCGAAAATTGTTTTTCACGTTTTTTTTTTTTTTTTTTTTTTTTTTTTTAAATTTTGTCATTGGGTAAAAAAATGAAAAGGAATGCGAGAGGTTAAAAAAGGAACAATACCAAAAAAGAAGTTCACCCCTGGATTGTTTGAAACGGCGATCCCGTTTTTAGTTTTTTTTTTTTTTTTTAAAAAATTAAAAAAAAAATTTCAGGATTGTTTTGTTTTTTCTGAGGGGGAAAGGGGGGGAGGGAAAGGGATAAAAAAGAGGGGGAGGAATAACGACGACCACGCCATAAAAAATTTCGTAATTTTTTTTTTTTTAAATGAAATTTATGTAGGACGAAAAAACGGGGAAGGGGGGGAGAGAGAGAAAAAAAGATGGGGAGAGGAAAGGAGAGGGGATGATGATCGTGGAAAAAAAAAAATTTATTTTTATATAAAAATATTATTTATTTTTCCCCCGGGAATTCCTCCGTCAGTTTAGATGAAAAAACCAAAAAAAAAAAAATTAAAAGTAGGTTTTTTATTTTTATTATTATTTTTTTTTTTAACGAGTGAAATTCAAAATGGCCGAAATTAAATTACAATAAAAAAAAATAAACGAGTACAAAATATTTTTTAAGCTCGTGCAAAAAATGTTTTCACGTTTTTTAAAAAAACAAACAAATAAACAAACAGTCAAGAACCGTTTGTTTTAGTTTTTTTTTTTTTTTCTTTTTTTTGCTATTACGAAACTATATATGTATATATATATAAATTCATTAATTTTTGCCATGGTTAAAAGGAAAATAACATTAAATTAGATAAACGTTGACCACGATAATGATAATAATAATGATGATGATGATAATAATCGTGGGGGAAAAACAATTTTTTTTTTTTTTTTCCGAGTCGTGATCGTCTTGAAATATTTTTTTTTTTTTTTTTTTGAAATATGAAAATCACGTATTTAAATTGTTTTAAATATTTGAAAAAAAAATAGGGAAGGAAAGGGAAGGGGGGAGGAAATAAAAAAATATTAATTTTTATCTTTGTTACGGTCCTGAATTCGAAACGTTTCCCCCCCCCCCCTTTTCGGTGTAAAAATTCTCAAGACTCGGTTGTTTTCTCTCTAATGTTTTTTTTTTTTTTTTTGTCATTCTGGGTGGTGGGGGGAGATCAGTATCACTTCTCAATTTGGAGTTTGTGGCATTTTTTTAAATCAGATCTATAACATCGTGGCGTATATTATTATTATTATTGCATTTAAATAACTGCGTAAGAATTTTAAACGTTTTGTAAAAAAAAAAAAAAAAAGAAAAAGAAAAATTGCGTCCGTTTGTTTCCTTTTTTTTTTTTCTTTTTCTTTTACTTTTTATTTATTATGTCGTGGCATAAATTTTTTTTTTTTCTCAAATCGTTTTATTAATTTTTAGTCTCTCTCTCTCTCTCTCTGATAAGGTGACACGTGTTATTGTCACGTGATAATACGAAAAAAAAACAAACAATTTCGGGGAGAAATTTGCGTTTAAAATTAATTGCTAAAAGTAATTTAAAAATGGCGGACGATAAAGATGACAACAACAACAACAACAACAACAACAACAACAACAACAACAATAATAATAATAATAATAATAATAATAATAATAATAATAATAATAATAATAATAATAATTTCGTAAATTGATAAATTTTTTAGGGGAGGAGAGGGGGATAACCGAATACGGAAACCAATACCGGAAATGGTTTTTAAAAAATTTAATTTAATTTAATTTTTTTTTTTTGATGTCACTTTGGAATTTATTTTTAGAAAAATAAGGAAAACTTGAAACGAGAGCGAGGAAGAGGCGGTGCGGGGGGGGAATATTTAAAAAAAGACACAGTTTCGATTACAGAAGGTGGTAAATTTTTTGTTGTTGTTGTTGTTGTTGTTGTCGTTGTGGTTGTCCTTATCATTTTTAACCGCAAAGTAGTCAGAATAAAAAAATTTGATAAGTTTTTTTTTTATGGTCGAGATAAAATTACAAGTTTTTAATGGATTCGAATAAATTTTTTCTTTTCTTTTCTTTTTTTTTTTTTTTTTTTATTAAAAGGAAATTCCAGGTTTCCAGTTTTTTTTTTTGGCGGGGTCGCGTATCAATTGTTGTTAGTGATTGATAAGCGAATAATTAATTCAATTAAAATAATATTTACTTACCGGAAATTAGTATTAAATTACTATTTGAAATTTTCTTTTTTTTTTGGAAAATAAAAAATGTTGGAAATTGTTAATGCTAAATTTTGGAAAAAAAAATCTCTTTAGAGTTTTTCTCCAGATTTGAATATTTCAAATGATAAAGCGTCACGATTTGTAAATTTATTTTCTCCAGAAGGGATTTAAAAAAATCGTTTGAAATTACGCAATCGAATCGATTGTAGATTGTGTTTGTTTTTACAAACGGGAAAATTAAAAAGTTTTCACGTTTTTCCAAACCAACTCGATTAAATTGACCTGGAAAGTAAAATTAAACTATGCGAACGATAGCAAAAAATTTATTTATTTAAACGTAGGCTGGAGAAAAAATCGAAAGAGAGAGAGAGAGAGAGAGAGAGAGAGAGAAAGAGGACAAATTCGAAACGGAAAGCCGAGCAGCTTCTAGCAGCTTTGCTTTCTTCTTCCTCCTTTCTCTCCTTCTGATAAATAATAATAATATTCACGATTTAAAAAAAAAAAAAAAAAAACGATTCGATAACTCTAATAATCGTTTTTATTTTCCCGCGATTTATTTATCGATAAATCGAAAAATATCGATGTTTTTTTTATTTATAAATTAATGGAAATAGTCATTAGAATCGTTTAAATTCCAAAATCAACAACAACAAAAACAACAACAAAACGTCTTTCGCGCCTTTCTCTTTTTTTTTTTCTCTTTACTTTTTCCGACATTTTCTTTTTTTTTTTAATTGTTTTTTTTTTTCCATTAAAAAAATTTTTTCATCCGTTTCCCTCCTCCCTCCCTACTCCCTCCTCCAAAAAAAAAGAAAAAAAAATTCAGATCGTGAGAAGTGTAAAAGTATATCGACACAAACTCATCCTCCTTTTTTTCGCGCTCACTCCAGTTTTTATTAATCACGGTTAATTATTATCCAGGCGGTAGAATCGAAAAAAAATTATTATCATTATCATCATCATCATCATCATCATCAATTTCTCTTATTAATTTTGCTTGTGTATCGAATTAATTTTTCCAGGAGGTTATTAAGAAAGGAGGAGGGGGAGGGGTAAATCCGTCATTCGATGGAATCAATGAAATTTTCTTGTAAAAAAAAATCGACCGGAACAAATATTTGAACTTTTATTATCATTATCATTATTATTATTATTAATATTTTCGTCACGCGAGTACAAAAAAAAATTATAGTAAATATATAGTATTGTTCGTTAATAAAAAAAAAATTAAAAAAATTAAAAAGAGAAAAGATCGTCTCGCACTACGCGTACGCCATCTTTTAAATAAATGTCGACGCTATGACGTCATTAAAAAAAAAAAAAAAAAGAAAATGAAATCGATTGATTGATCGATACGGTTCGATTTCGATGACCGTGAAATTAAAATGTCATCCAGTCAGTGGTTAAAAAGCAATTTTTTTTTTTTTTTTAAATGACTTCATATCGAAAAAAAAAAAACGCGCGCTATAAATTCATTTTATAAACGCGATCGGCGGAGTCACTCAAACTATTTTTTTTTTTGTTTCTATTATTATTATTATTATTAAAACATAATTATGTTTGTGAAAGCGTTGATGGATAATATGAACGTTTACTATGGAACGTCGTAATCGTAAATTATAGTTTTGCGTTATGGTTTTGTTACGTACATAATAATAATAATGATAAAATCGCATTTTTATTTTTAAGAAAAAAAAAGCGCGTTTGTTGTTGTTGTTGTTGTTTATGTTCTTTTATAGATTACAAACAAAACTGTTTTTATTAAATTTAAAGTAAGAAAATTCGTAAACGCGAACGCAAATAAGCATACTAATGAGGAAAAAAAAAAAAACCGTCGCGTTATTTAAACGTCTTACGAATCGGAAAGGCGTGAATAATTTAATTAATAATAATAATAATAATAATAATAATAATAATAATAATAATAATAATAATAATAATAATAATAATAAATTCCAGATTTTTCTCTGGAGAAAAAAATATAAATTAATTTCATCTTCTTTTTTTTTTTTTTTTTAACGGGGTTTTTAAATTTTAATCTTCCGTTAAATTATTTCTTTTTTTTATTATTTATAATTACTCGCGTGAATGGAAAAAATTATTTTGAAGGGGTGGAGGGAAGCGTGACCTTCAAAGGTCACCCACCATCACCCTTTCTCCCCTTTTTCTTTGTCCAAAATATCATATCGAATATCGTTTTCCCCCTACGCGATCATTTTTGTTCGTAAGCAAACGATTTACGTTTGTTTTATTTTTTGACCGTCATCATTATCATCATCATCGCGGTCATCGTGATCGTCTTTGTAATCATTATTATCATCACGGTTGTCGTTGTTGTTGTTGTTGTCGTAATGTTTGTTTTGTTATTGAAAATTATTCATCGTAACATGTTAGTTTTATTATTTTATTGATTTTTTTTTTTTTTAACCAGTTTTTCATCTTGCCGATGCTACCCGTCACGATTAATTTATTACTCGTCGTTTTACAAAAAAGTTACTCACTTTTTTTTAAAAAATATATTCACAATTATATATATATATATATATATATATTATTTGTTACGTAATTAATATTAAAAAATTTGAAAAATGACTGGAACGATGCGCTGGAGATAAAAAAAAAGAAAAAAAAAAGAAAAGAAAAGTTATTAAACCTAACGTGACGGATTTTTCTTTTTCTTTTTTTTATTACCATTTGATCAATTATTATTATTATTATTATTATTACTCTGAAGCGTACATAATTCATTTTCTACCACCTTGATACTCGGATGCTGGAATGTCTTGTGGTTTTTTTTTTTTTTTTTTTTGAAAAATGTGTACCGTCCGTCTCGCACAACGCGATTTTATTATCATCATCATCATCATCGCCGTCGTCGTCATCGTCGAATCGCCGCCATTATTACTACCGAATTATGGTAATTTTTTTTTTTTTGGAATATTAAATACGGTCGAATAATTTATTTATTAATTACGAAAAAATAGGAAGGAAATAGATGATGATGATGATGATGAGAAAAAAACCGTTGAGAATAAATCAAAATGAAAAATTTTGCAAAAAAAAAAGGAGAAAAAGAAAAAAATGAGATGAAACTAATCGAAGAAGAAAAAGAAGAAGAAAAAAAAAAGATGTCTGCCAGACGATTGCAAGAACAAGAAGGATCAATTAAATGGAAGAGAGTAACAAGAGGTGGTAGATAGAGGTGTAAGACGAAGAGGAAACTTGTATTATTATTATTAATATTATCGGAAAGGAAGTCAATGAAACGAGCACAGGAGGGAGAGGGGAGGGGAGAAGATCGAAGCGGGAAGAATGCGGTAAAACGAAATTTCTATCGAAACGGCCTTGGCATTCCAGTGAAATCGGCAAAAATTCAACAACAACAACAACTGGCGTAAGCCGATTACCATGTATCAAAGACATGGACGCAAACGACCTTGGACTGGATTAAAATTTTTCCTTGGTTTAAACGGGCGAACGGGAGGTACTCCTGGAAAAAGGAGAGGAAGACAGAGAGAGAGAGAGAGAGAGAGGGAATGATGGGGGGTGAAAATTTTTGGTATCGGTCACGAAGCGAACGTAATCGTAATTACCTGGATTTTTTTTTTTTTTTTTATTCCAGGGATGTTAGTTAAATCTTTTGGTAGATAGAAAAAGAGAACGGTCACGTTTGGTCGTGGTGGATTTGTAACTTCCAAAATCTAACCGGTTAATTTACCAAAAAAAAAAAATAAAAGTATAGGGTTTCGGGTTCGATGATGGACGAGACGGTTTGAACGGTCAATGCGTGCGTGTGTGCGTGTCCGCTACCTTCTCATTAATTTACGTACCCGTTCACGTTCGTAAACGAATTCGTTTCTTTTTCTTTCGTTTTCTTTTTAAAATTCGGTATTAAGTCTCCCGAATAAAAAATAAACGCGAATATGATTCTAATGACACGTTAAATATTTATAAACTTTTAATAAAAATAAAATAGCACGAATGGTGGTAGTGGTGGTGGTATCTGTTGTTGTTAGGTCTTGCGATGACTCTGATGGAAACGATCGAAACTTTTTTTTTTTTGTAAATAATTTCTTCTGCAGAAGAAAATTCTAGAAAAAAAAAATTTAAAATTCTTTTGCCCCCTGATTCGATTGTTTCGATTTGATTTCATAAAAAAAATTTTTTTTTTTTTTTTTTTTTGAGATTTTAAGGTCAATGACAGAACAAAATGGTAAAGAACTTGAACGTAATATGCACACGATTGTAATTCTCGAAGGTTCACTAATGATACATATATATATATATAGCTAATGCCACGTCCTTTTTTTTCTTTTTGAAAAACGTAACACTAATTTACCGTGAAACAAAGTCACCATGTGATTGTGTAACAAAAAAAAAAAAGACGGTAATTACATTTTTCCTTTTTTTTTCTTTTACTTATTATTATTATTATTATTATTATTATTATTATTATTATTATTATTATTATTATTATTATTATTATTATTATTATTATTATTATTGAAATCGGTCGAAATGTGACCGGCCGATGTGTCGTATTAATCGTTTTTCGAAAAGGCATAACCGTTAAAATTTTTCGTGTCCGTTCACAAAAAAAAAAAAATCAGAGAGAAAAATAATAAATCGTGACGGTTATAAAAATTAAGTTACGTTTTATCAAAACCCTTCGAAACGATTAATAAAGTTTTAATAAATGAAAAAAAAAAAACTTTCAAAGAACAAACAACAACAACGTAAGCGCTTTAAAAGGTTAATTGAATAAACAAACAAACGTATTAATTAAATAATAATATTTATTATCATTTCGAACGACAAAACGTTAATTAAATGTAAGTAATTACGAAAGAAAGTTTTCACGCTAGTTTTAAACAAACGACAAACGACGGCCACAATATAATGATGATGATGACGACAAACGTTTAAAATTTTTGATTCGCAATAAATTTTCCAACCGTTATCAACAATTAAGGGTACAATCCATCGAACGATTTTCATTTAATCTTAAACCACGATAAAATTTATGACACGTGATTTTGTTTTTATTTTTAACCGTTTGATTGCGCTGCCGTCGGTATGTTTTTCCCCGGAGCGTTTTCCGTTTCCGTTTTACGTCACGTTCGGAGTCTTATTAATTTTCTTTTTTTTTTTTTTTTTCATCTTTTCCTTCATTTTCGTATCGTTTGTTTTGATGTCCTCCATTTTGTTTTAATGATGATACCTCCTTGTTTGTTTACTTACTCTCGCCCACGACGTTATATATATATATAGTTTGTCATTTTAACTATATTAATTATTTTTCGGTTGCATAGTTTTATGCCTTGTGGTTTGAAAGTGTACGCGTGTGTGTGTGTGTTTGTGTCCTTAATTATCCTTCCATCTTTTTTTTTTTTTTGGAAAGTTGTAGTAGGTTTTTAGTTTTATATATATATATATATATATATTTATCCTCCAGCGTGATTTTCGCTGTCCCCCCCAAAGAATTCCAGGACGAAAACAATAACGAATATTAATTCTTATATATAGCGTCGGATTCCAGCCCACGCTTTCCTCCATTTTCTTTTTTTTTTTTCTCCATAACGTCTCGCTTTGTGTTTGTTTTATTAATAGAACTCAAAAGTACGATAATAATAATAATAATAATAATAATAATAATAATAATAATAATAATAATAATAATAATAATAATAATAAAACATACGAGTCGTTTTTTTTGAGGGAGAAACAATTATAAAAAAAAAGTCGAAGACAAGACGGTCGAGTTTTTTTTTTTTTTTTAATTTTTTTTTTATATACGTTTCGACGCCATAATGGAACCTTTTAACGATTGATTTTAAATAATTCTAAAGACACGTTTTTTTTTTTTTTTTTTTTTTGGTTGTCGTTTTCGTTGTTTATTATTTTCTTTATTAAATCCATTTTATTTTATTTTTTTGTCTGTCAGGATTAAATGTTTGATTTACAAAAAAAATTTTTTTTTTCTCTAATTTATTTATTTAATTTTTTTTTTTTTTGCCATGATATAAAGTAATAATAATGATAATATTTATATTGTTTAATAATTACACGAACCGGATAATAAAAAAAAAAAAAAAATTTACATTTATATGCAAATGAAAAATTTTGTTTTTTTTTTTTTTTTTTTTTTTGGCCCAAAATTAAAAACCCGAAACCCAAAAAAAAAAAAAAAAATTTATGGAAATACTTTTGGGCTCTTAAGAATTGTCGTTTGTCCGGTCGTGATGGAGTGGAAGAAGAAGGAGGAGGAAGAGGCGGAGGGGAAGGGAGGTAAAAGAGGAAAAAGGAATTTTTTTTTTTTTGTGACAAACCGCTGGAGAAGAAATATTATAATAATTTACATAAGAGGAGGATTAATTATCAATGATTGAAAGGAAATTTTCCAGACACGAAAACGATTAAAAACGAGTTTTTTTTTTTTTTATTTTATTTTAATAAGAAAATTTTTTTTTTTCGACGGCAAATCGATTGCGATTTTGTTTTAAATGGAATTGATAAAAACAAACAAATAAACAAACAAGGAAACAAACGGGCAAACGACACACAACGCAGAAGAACGAAGAGAAGAGTTTTTCTCTCTCTCTCTCTTTTTCAGGTTGTGCGAATCATTTTACGAATGTCGTGTTGTTGTTGTTGTCGTTGTCGTCATACTTGAGATTTGCATTTTTTAAGTCATTAATGTTCTTCGAGGTGGTAACGATAATAATAATAATAATAATAATAATAATAATAATATTACTGCAAAAGTGGTAAATTGTCCTTCAATCGAAAAACTGATGGTATAATAAAAAATTTTTAAAACATAAAATTTGTGACATAATCCGTAAAAAATTTACAACAATTGAGTTTTCTTTTTTTTTTTTTTTTTTTTTTTTGCAAAATGTTGTTATTTTGCTTCTTCAGGTAAAAAAAAAAAAAATAAAATAAAATAAAAACCGGTTCTTTGACCGTTTGTACAATAATAATAATAATAATAATTATTATTATTATTATTAATATTATTATTATTATTATTACGGACACGATGGTGAGCCCTCGAGTTAATCTGAAAAATGTTTTTTTCTTTTTTTTTTTGTTATTTATTTATTTTTTTTTAAACGTGTTCGAACCTGAAAAGAAAGAAAAAAAAGTTTATTATAAAAAATACTTTTCTTATTAGTATGTCGAATTTCTATCTCTATCTCTCTCTCTCTTTTGCTCTTACGTATATTTTTTCTTTAAGTAACACTCGCCAATGTCAGTTATATATTATAAGTATAAATGAAGCTTACGTCATTCACGTGTTTCGTTGAAAACAGAGAGAGAGAGAGAGAAGGAATATGGAGAGACAGTCAGAGAGATAAGGAGGAGGAAGAGAGAGAAAGAGAGAAAGAAAATGTGAAAAATGCTTTGAAAAACAAAATCGAAAATTATAACTTCCGTTTTAAATGAACGGAAGTTATTAAGTCGATATTCGGACTGGATTTCGTACCTTTCAAAAACTGCATAAAATTTCAGTCAGGAAAACAAATAAACAAACAAACAAACGAGCAAACAATAACAAAAGATTTTGAATTGAATGCGATGTCGAAATGTTTGCATTTTTTTCTTTTCGGATTTGTTTGCGTCGAACGATGAATGATTTTATCCAAAAATAGATGGAACAACAACCATAGTTTCTCTCTGGCTTCAAAGTAAGACAAATTTTACAATCAATGAAATCAATAACAAAAAAAAAAATAAAAAGAAAAAGAAAATCGAACACGACTGGAAGCAAAAAAAAAAAAAAATTTATTTATTTATTTATATTTTCGTGGGAGTTTTGACGTTTTGATAATTAATTACGCGGCGACGTCGGTTGCGGCGGTTGCGGCGGCAGTAAATGACACTCATTAACCATAAAAAAAAGAAAGTTGAGAGGGATTCATATTATCTCAAAAGTAAAAGGAATTTCGTTTTTTTTTTTGTTCTAAACGATACGCACGCGAGCAACAAACGGACAAACGCAAAAAAAAGTAATCAAATGTAAATATAGAATAATTTAAAATGGAACGAATTTGGGCGAATGAGAAAGAGAGAGAGAGACAGAGAGAGAGAGAAAATTTCGCTTTTGTCGTGCCTTGAAATCGGAAACACGAAGAAATTTCTAGAAAAGGAAAAATTAAATGAAGCTTTCCTAATCTCTCTCTTCTTTTTTTCTCCAGAAAACGTTAAATTAATCGATTTATTATTTATCATCCACCCGTTTTTTTTTTTTTTTTCATTTTCTTCTTCAGGTATTTTTATTATTATTATTATTATTATTATTATTATTATTATTATTATTATTATCATCATCATCATTTTTTACAAGATGAAAGATTTTAAAAATTAAATTTATAAATGTGACGAATCAATTTAGAATAATTAGAAAGACCCTTGATTAGAATTGCAATTTGTTTTCCGATTCATTGCACCGTAAAAAAAAAAAAAAAATTTAAACAAAAAGTAAAAATGGCGGATGCGGGACGATTTCGGCGGTTGTTGTCATTTAAATTACATCATCGATTTCTTCACACAATGAAAAGAGAGACGATGAACGCACAGACGCACACACACACGCTACGCAATGAAAGATTTTTATTTTTATTTTATTTATTAACTTGTTACGGTTGACATTTTGATTTTGTCCCTTATTTTCTTTATTATTGTTTTCCATCGTCACCGACTATGATGATGATGGCCGCGGCGGCCTCTCTTTTTCTCTCTTTCTCTCTAACGTAATCGTGGTTCTAGTCTTCGTCGTCTTGGTTGTTTGTTGTTTGCAAAAACAAAAGATAAGGTAAAACTTTGACGAAATGTGTTGTGTGTACTCTACTGTGGTCATATTTTTCTTCATGACCGTTTACTATTATACCTGGAAATGGAAAAGGGGATGATGATGATGATGATGCTATTTTATTAACAATCAGGTGCGAAAGATATAAGAGGGCCACCCAAGACGACGACGACGACGACGAGAACAAACGAAGAATTTTTGTGCCGTACCCAAAATATTTATCGGGGGGAAAAAAAAAAACTCTTGTCGATTTTGTTGTTGTTGGTTGTTGTTGTTGTTTGTAACCTTTTTAAAATTTAAAACCTGGCACACGAATTATACCAACAGGTACATAATATATAGATTTATCGATCGGGGATTAAAAATGTTTCTTTTTTTTTTTTTTAATTCCTTCTCCACAAAAAAAAGAAGCCTTGAACCGGTCGAATCAATTAAAAAAAAAATTTTTTTACGTTGATATTATATAAAGATTGTACTACCACGAGAGAAAGAGATACAGACAAACAGACAGAGAAAGAAAGAGAGAGAGAGAGAAGACGAGTAAAAGTTAATAAAAAAAAAAATTATTATTTTTTAAATAGAAAGTTTATTTATTTATTTATTTAATTATTGATTTTTTTTAAATTTTGATTTATATTAGAAACGAATCATTCTATTCCCACGTCGAAACATATATACATATTTATTTAACCACGTACGTTTTGCGCGAATTCAAAAATACAAACGTTAAGAAATTGCGTACTTTATTTAAAAAATTAATTAATGACGTAGAATTTGAAAAACGCGCGTGGAAGCAGAAAAAACCGCACGCGGCGTTTGTTTAAAATCGTCGTACGTTGACACGAAACGTAAATTATCATTGATAAAAGAAAAAAAAAACATCGTTTCAAATCTAAATTTATTTATTAAAAGATATTTTCAACCGTAATTCAATATTATTATTATTATCATCATTATTATTATTAATGTTAATAATAAATAAATAAATAAACATAAACGAGTTTTATTTTATTTTATTATTATTATTTTTGGGCAAAAGCCGAATCGAATCTCTTTAACGGAAATTAATAAGTTTTAACTATATATATATATTTATTTTTATTATTATTATTAATAATCTCCGCGTTACGCACGTTTTTTTTTTTTTTTTTTAATAGGAAAAACGCAACGTAAGTCGTCACTAATTCGGGATTTATTTTATTATAATTAAAATATATTATCACGCGCGCGTAATAATGATAATGTCGCCTTTTAAATCCCCGTTCGTTTAATTAAATAAGTTAAATCATCATCATTATTATCATCGCGCGGTCCGTTAATACGTGCTGCATTAAGCTCGGACACGCTCCAATAAAATTTTTTTTTAAAAAGCAAGTGAACTCGAGGGGAGGAGTAGGAGAGGGAAGGGGCTAAGGATTCGGTGTGTAAATTTTTGGGTGAGAGATTATTGGATTGACGTGATGAATGAAAACCCATCGGGAGAGAGGGAGGAAAGAAGGGGAGGGGGAGAGATCGTAAGAATGTTTCAATACGGTCAACGTGAAATCTGTTATTATTATTATTATTATTACGTGAAAAGTCTCGCGCCACGTATGAATATCAAATTATGAAATAAAGTGTCGTTTGTCATCCAAAATTTCTTTTATGCATGACAAAGATTTTGATAAAATTTTGTCCAGTTCCATGAACCGGAGAGAGAGGATAAATTTTTGGCGGTTTCGGTTATGAAATCATACGTGGAAAATTTTTAATTCGTAAGAATTTTTACGTAGTCTGCTTTTGTTCCACGCGCACGCCCCCTCTCTGTTCTACGTTTTAATTCATTTATCGATCGGTTGTATATCGATTCGATTTATCGATATCGACAATTAATTCCATTACTTTTAACATACGTAGATATTTAATGAGCAGACGAAAATATGCGCGTAAGAACGTGTGAGAAGGCGGTGAGGTGATGGTGGTACAAAAAACGCGTGGGTTTGTTTATTCTCAAATGATTTTTTAACCGGGAAAATGGCGGATGAATGAAAATGTTTCCTTTACGTTATTGTAATTAAAAAAATCTAAAGAGAATCGTCGATACATTTTTTAGTTCATTCGAGGTTGCCGACATCTTTAATTTATACTACAAACGGCTTACAACAAACGGTTTGCGATTACGTTAATTGCAAAAAAAAAAAAACCCAACCAATTTTCCACTTTTTCTTCTTCTTTCTTTCTTTCTTTCTCTTTTTCCTTTTACGATTTCCTTTTAATTAATTTTTTTTTTTTTTTTTATTATTTTATTACGCGTTCGTATTTGATTTGCGGATCACGTGATGTCTTTATTGAAAAGTAGACGACGACGACGACGACGACGACGACTACGTAAACTATTTAAATACTCGTGTGTGTGTGGTGATGGTGGTGAAGGTACTCGACCATGAGCAGATGACCATTAACTACTATTGCACCTGGCAAAGAACAATTGATGTTTGTTGTTGTTGTTGTTGTTGATGCCATCCATTTTCCACCTGCCATTAAAATTATCATTTTAGAACAAAATTCGTCACGGCGAGAATGAGATTTCATTAAAATCGAACGAGTGTTCGAACGAACGAACGCTCATCTTTCATCAATTTCTTAAGAAAGAAAGAAAGAAAGAAAGAAAAAACTTGAAGAAAAAGAAGAAGAAGAAGGTCGAATCATTAAAAAAAAAAAAAAAATGGAATCGATTTATTATGATAAAATTTTCTCGTTTCGACTCGTTACGTTTGTTATAAATAAACGAAGAACATATCTCGAAGTCGAGCATGACATAATCGATAAATCGAAATGTGATCGTAAAAAAAAAAAAAAAAAAAAAAAAAAAAAAAAAAAAAATTTTTCTTTCTTCTCATTCGTCAAAACGTTCGTTCATTCGTGTATAACAAAAAATTAATAATAATAATAATAATAATAAATTTTTTTCTTCCCCGTTTTTTAATTGGTGAAGGTATGTAGTTATTATTATTATTATTATTGTTTTAGGTATCCTTAACACTACCCTGAAAATATTTATGAATAAAACAAGAAAACTTTTACTTTTACCAACGTGATGATGATGATGATGATGAGGATGACCTCATAGACGAACGTAAAAAAAAATTCATTTGTCTTCTGCTGTTTGTTTTTTTTTGTTTTTTTGTTTGTTGGTTGTATCGATTTCTTCTTCTTCTTAATCAATTGAATAATAATTTATCGAAAACGACGAACGGATGGAAAGATGGATGGATGGATGAGTGAAAGTGAAATTTTCATTTTTATTTTTGATTTTTTGAAGAATCGATCAAAATGGCTGCACGCGGTTGTTGTGTTTGTTTATTATTGTTGTCGTGAAAACAAAAAAAAAAAAAAAAACGCAACAAAATATTATTTGTAATTATTACCATCGCCATTCATTTAGGAACCTTGTTTTTTTTCGTACGTCGAAAGAGAGAGAGAGAGAGAGAAAGACAAATATTGATGATGATGATAATAATTCGAGGTTGAAGTTTTTTTGTTTTTGTTTGTTTTTTTCTCATTAAGTTTAGCAGACGATTTGAAACGTTTGTTTTTTAAATGAATTGAACGACAATCGCGCATCGTCGCGAGTTTGCCATAAGAAAAAAAAGGAAAACAGTAAACATGGCCTTGACACTCGACGACGGTCGAACTTGACGGTTTTTTTTTTTTTTTCTTTTTCCGGTCGTGACTTTTTTAGAATTTAATTCTTTTATGTGCATCAATGCCTGCGTGCGTGCGTGAGTGTGTGCGTGCGAGTGTTTTGTTTGTTGTTGTTTTTTTTTTTCTTTTTCTTTTGCAACACTCGTGCAACAAACGAAACAAACTCCTTTTTTTTCTTTCATTCTTTTTTTTATTCTTGCGGATTTGTTTTCGGTGTCGGCTTTCAAAATAATAATAATAATAATAATGTAACGGATGGAAAATTAGATGAAGTAGTTGGTGTGGTTGTTAACACGTGAAAATGAAAAGCGGGTTGTGTAATTGTTTGAGATGATTTAAAATTTTTGCAATGATGGAAAAAGAAATGAATGACGACGAAGAGTTTGAATGATGATGGTAATAAGAAAAGCAGAAGAATTTTTTTTTTGTTCGCGGCACTAGTCTTACATCGAATGGATGTGTGAAATTAAAAACCGAATCCTCCACCGTCACAGCAAAACTTTTTACATTGAAATATCGTTTTTGTTTGTAGGACACAATACGTGTGGGTTTTTTTCACACAACAACAATCTCTTAGTAATAAACCGTCTTGTGTTTGTTTGTATGCGTACTTTAAGGTTAAGGTTAACGCGTGCGTTACAAAAGAAAGAAAGAAAGAAAAAAAATTAAAACGTGGTACCAAAAATGTAAAATTATAACTTTTTTTTTTAAAACGTTTTTAACTGAACAAAAAAAAAAAAAAAAAAAAAAAAAATTAGCAAGTTGGCGACATTAATTTTCGACGAAAATTAAATGACACTTTAAAATTTTTTTTTATTTTCTCTCTTCTTTCCTCTCGTAACTATCTTTTTTTTTTTCTTTGTCGTGGTAGGAGAAGAGAGTCGTTCGTGATGATGACTTTGAAAAACAACAACAAAAAAGAAAATTATTTATTTAAATTCTGAAATGTTTTTAAAAGGTGATAATAATTTAAATGTTTACATCCGAAAAGAGAGAATGAGAAGGGAAAAGAAGAATAAAGAGAAAGATAGAGAGAGAGAGAAACCAGAAAGAGATAGAAAGAAATGAAAAAGAGTAAAAGAAAAGGAAAGAAAAATAAAGAGCGAGAAAAATAGTGAAATAAAGAAAAAATAAGGAGTGAGAGAAAGAAAGAAATAAAGAAAGAGGGAGAAAGAACGAGGTACAAAGAAAACGGAAAAGCATAAGAGAAAAACAGAAAGAGATGGAAAAAAATGGAAAAAAGTAAGAGAGAAGGAAAGAGAAAAATAAAGAATAAGAGAGATAAAGAAAGAGAGGGAGAGAAAAACAAAAAGTAATAGAAAGAAATGGAAAAAATTAAGGGAGAAGGAAAGAGAGAAATAAAGAGAGAATAGAAGGAAAAGAAAAAGATTAAAACAGAAGGAAAAAAAGGAAAAAAGGGACAGAGAGAGAGAGAGAGAAGAGACACATCAATAAGAAAAAATTTTTACATTATTCAGTTCGTTCGACGATCGTCACCATCACTTTTAAAAACCACCAAATACCAATAGTCGTGGCAGTTTACGCACTTCCTTCTTCCACGATTTAAATAATCACTTTTCCATTGTCTGTAATTAATAATAATAATATTATTATCAATCATTTTAATAATTAATAATATTATCCGCTTTAGATAAATACAAACGGTTGCGCAACAACCGAATATCTACTTCTCTATCTGTCCGTGGTACCCTCATTATATCTTTTAATACTCTGATAACTACTAGGAAGGTATACCACACTCATTAAATAAAAGAAACAATAAAAAAATTTTTTCGTGTTTTCTTCTCATCGAAATCGCATTGATGGAAACTTTCTAGATTGTTAAGGTGGTGGTGGTGGTGGCGGCGGTGGTGGTGTCGAAAGAGAGAGAGAGACTGATAAAACTCAGTCAGACTTATAATAATTATAGACTTATAATGACTACAACAACAAAAACAAAAACAACACAAAAAATAATTAATAGTTTTTTTCGATTGGTCAAAATTTCTAGTTTTTATCATCATCGTCATCATCATCATCATTATTTGTATTTCCATAAAAACAAAGAATAATAATAATAATAATAATAATTTTATTATTTCGTAGTCGAATATTTTATAGAATATTATTTGACGCCGCGTGTCGTCGTGGTTTTAGTTTTTTTTATATGTGGCACCTAAAATTTAAAATAAAAAAAATGGATTGTTACATCATAGCCAATGGAACTTGACTATTTTTTAACTAAAAAAATCGGCTGTTGTCGCCGACACCGCCATCGCCGCCGCCACCGCCGACCGGATTGTTGTAATCGCTATCGCCTGTCGACTTTGTAATCGTTAAAAAAAATGTTTTATTGTCGGTAAAAATTCAAAATCGAGTCGATGCTTTTGTTTCAATCGATTACGTACGAGTGTGTTTGCGTAGCGGAAACGGAAGTTTAAAAAAAAAAGTAAGAAATTGTTCGCGTAAAAAAAAGGAAATTCGATACGACGTGAAACGAAATATATTTTTTAACCGACGAATTAAATATCACGTTAATTTTTTTTTTTTTTTTCCATAGAGTAAATAAACTTTCATAGCGAGTGAAATAAAAAAAAAAAAATTTTTTATGCGACGATTTCGCCATTTTTTTTCTCTTTTTTATCAAGTTTGGCATCATTTTTTTGTCTTTTTTTTTTTTTTTTTTTTGTTCACTCCCGTGTCTTTTATTTATTTCTTAACATCGTAATAATAATGATAATAATGAATTTTAGTTTAAGGGCGATTTCATCGACGATTGAGCAACGAAAACAACAACAAACAACAACAACAATCAATTTTATTTAAAAAATTATTTTTTACCTAAAAGGCAAAAAAAAAAAAAAAATGAAAAAAATTTTTTTTATTTATTGTCGCGAAAATTTATTTAAAAAAGAAAAAAATAATAATGATAATAATAAATTACGTAATAAAAAAATACGTTAGAAAGTTTAATAAATAAATAATACGTGAATAAAAAATAAAACAGCTACTCGAACGTGGCAGAAGAAAAATTATATGAATTAATTGAAATATTGTTTTATTATTATGGCGATGACACGACGATGAATATTTTTTTATTTTTTTTTATGAAAGAATTTTTTTTTTTTTTCAATCACGAAAATTTTAAGAGAGAGAGAGAGAGAGAGAGAAATTCCGTTTCCGGTTTAATAAAAACGTTTAACTTCCGTTTCTTTTTTTTTTTTTTCAAATTTAAACGAAAAAATTAAATTTTTAAAAAATTTTTTTAATTTAATGGAATCCATTTAAATTTTAAAAAAATTATTGACCGTTAAAATCGATTATTATTATTATTATTTTTACAATTTTTTTCTGACACATTTTTTTTTTTTACACAAAAAGAATTTTAGTTGATTAATTAAAAACGTCATCAAGTACGTCGTATTTTCCAGTCGTATTTTCTCACAATTTATTTTTTCCGTTCCGGTCGGTTGAAATTCTCACGCTTCCCCCTCCTCCCTCCTTCCCCGTTTACTTTCACCTTCCAGGCACGGCTTTCACATTCCTGGAAAAATATCCAGGATGATTCATATGACACGCGCATAAAAAAAAAAAAAAAAAAAAGAAAAAATTGTTTTATCCAGTAGTCGAATAATCATTAAATTCATTTATTCGATCATTTAAAAAACTATTATGGCGGCGGTAAAAAAAATTAATAATAATGATACTAATAAGTAATAAATCTGTTACGTTTAAGTACGTTTCTTCAAGCAGAATAAAAAATTATTATTATTATTATTATTACGTAATAATTAATAAGTAGAAAAAAACATTTTTCAAAAAAAAAAAAATTCTCTGGAATGAAAACGATAAAAAATCAACGGATTTATAAATAAATTAAAATAATATGTAAAACCTGTCAAAAAAAAAAAAAGATGGAAGGACGCGAACGAAGGTTTTCAAGTCATTGAACAAAAAAAAAAAAAAGAAACAGATGAGAATTCGGCCTTGCCACATTACGACATCGTTTTTATACCGCCACTTCCTCCACTCCAGCCGCCGCCACCACCACCACCGCCACCATCACCGCCGTCGTCGCCGCCACAATTCCATGCCATGCCCCGTGCGTGTGTTGGTGTCTGTGTCGCCTTTAAATCCATCCACGTTTTGGTTCAACTGGCGCCCAAATGCATTCCTTATACCTCGTGCCACCACTTGGATGCAGTTTTTTTTTTTTTTATGGAAACTAGTTTTTAATTTCGATGGAAAGGAATTTTTTTTTTATATTCGGTTGTTGTTGTTGTTGTTGTCGTTGTCGTCGTCGTCGTCGTCGTCGTCGTCGTCGTCGTTTGTCGAATATTTTTTTTTGTTTTCTCCAGAATCTTGTAAAAATTTATTTAGGTACATTTATTTACAAAACGTATTTTAGCTTATGAAATTAAAAAAAAAAAAATGGGAGGATTCGGTAATCAAACCCTTTCCCCGTGGGGTGTGGAAAAAGGGATGCGGAGAAAGTGAGGGGGAAGAGAGTGAGAGAGAGAGAGAGAAACGGGATACAAAGGGGATAGGAATAAAAAAAAAAAAAAATGAGAGAAAAAAAGGAAAATATTTTAACGATATCGTCACGTCTTAATAAAACGTGTTTATAAAAACGTTCCTTGAACTCTCAAAATGGCGTCGTGTTTTTTTTTTAATTTTAATTTTTTCTTATAAAAAATTGCAATTTTTTTTTTTTTTTTTTATTAAATACCTTTAGGGATAATGTAGAGAAAACTTTATATAAAAAAAAAAAAAACGAGTAAATTTATTTACGAAATAACAAACGCAACGAAAACAAACACGAGTTTTAATTATCAAACAAACAACCAGCCAAACAAACAAACGCACAATTAATTTATTAAGAAATTTTCCCGGGGAAAAAAAAATAAAAACGTATCAAAGGTTATCATTATTATTGTGCTGTTATTATTTTTAAATTAATTGTTAATAAATTTATTATTATTATTATTATTATTATTATTATTATTATTATTATTATTATTATTTTGAAATAAGTGACGTCATGATTTGATTTATCGTTATTTAAACGAGTGTTTATTGGATAAATAAATTGTTCAGTAACGTGATTCGATGTTTTCCATAAAAATCTTACTTATTAACCCCTAAAAAAAAAGTGAAAGAAGAAAAAGACGACATTTTGTTTCCCCCTTTTTCCCACCTTTTTCCCCCGCCCCTTCCCTGCCCTCTAGAAGATTTTTAGGACGAAAAAAAAAAATTTATTTATATTTAATATACGACGAATGATTTATCTCATAATAACTTATGTCACGCTGGAGAAAACTTTAAAAGGAAATTTTTTTTTTTTTTATTTAGTTATTATATACGTTTTAAGGAAGGGGTGGGTAGGCGGGTGAGTGGGGGATGATAAGGGGGGCACGAAAAAAATAATAAAGTTAATTCAACTTTAAACGTTAAACGACTGGAACGAAAGATTTAAACGTTCCAGATTTCATTAAAAAAAAAAAAAAATTTATTAAAAAGTCATTTCCGTTTTAGATAACGTGTATATTATGGAACATCCTTGAGTGAAAATTATTATTATTATTATTATTATTATTATTATTATTATTATTATTATTATTATTATTATTTTTGACCGGTTTAATGATTTTACCTGGAATACTGAAATGAAAAAAAAAAATCGTTGAAATATTTTTTCCTTCGGGAATATTTTTATTTTTTTCTCCAGCGATTTTATCTTTATTTGTATTTTGTTTGTTTGTTTTGTTTGTTTTTTAATAAATAAAATGATATTTATTGTTTCACGAGTTTGTTTTCTTAACAAACAACTGACCAACAAACAAACAACACGAGTCGCTGGAGAAATATCGCGGGTAAGATAAGAATCGTTTACGTTTTTTTTTTTCGAACGTGAATTTTCGTTTACTGGAAAAAAAAAACAGAAAAAAATTATCACTTAATATACGTATTATTTAATTGACTATTTATTTTCTCCAGTTTTTTTTCTCCAGATTAAATTATTATTACGAAGACACGATGAAAAATATATATATATGAACGTGATTTAATGTCGGATTTTGACCTAATGACCTAATGTTCTAATTTTAAATTCATTTTTTATTTTTGTTACTGTTTATAAAATTGACTGGTCGATAAGTTTCATTTTGGAAATTTTGGAGAAAATAAAAAAAATTTGTAAATTTGGATTTTGGAAATTTGGAATAACGAATTCCGATATGAAAAATTTTCATTTGGTAAAAATGTGAGTGCGTAAAAAATTAAAATTATTATTATTATTTTTTATTTTTCTCCAGCGAATGATACAAACTTTTTAAAAAAAGGGAGAAAGAGAGAGGGGGAAAAAAAAATTGGGTTCCAGTGTTCGAATTCCAGCGTTTGGATTCCGTGAAATTTTTCATTAAATTTTTTTTTTTTTTTTACGTTAACCGGATGTTGTAATTTATCGAATTGTGAACGAATACGAATTTTTACATTTATTACGATTAATTACCCAGACCCAGGTGGCTACGGCTGGAGTTTAAAATAATTCCTGGAAAAAATAATAATAATAATAGTAAAAATGGAGAAAAAAAAACAAAAACAAAATTCTTTTTTTTTTTTTTTTTTTTTTCTAAAATGGAATTCCAGATAAGCGTACGTGAAATTATACGGACACGAAAAAAAAAATAAAAAAATTATTTTGAAATTCCAGAAATCTTTTGAGAAAAAGAGAGAGAGAACGAGAGTGAGAGAAACAAAGAGAGAAAGACAAAAAAAAGAGGAAAATAGAAAGGGAAAGAGAGAAAGAAAAAAAGGAAAATAAAAACGAATAGAGAGAGAAGGAAAGAGAGGAATAAAGAAAGAAAGAAAGAGAAGGAAAAAGAGTGAGAGAGAGACAATGAGAAAGAAAGAGAGAGAGAAAGGCAGAGAGAAAGAGAGAAGTAGAGAAAAAGAGAGTGAGAGAGAATTACGTTTGAAATGAAAAATTTATACAAACGTAACCGTGGCTACCAAATAACAATAATAATAATAATAATATAGCGCGTTAAAAAAAAATAATAATAGTCTATTGTTTTTATAGTCTTTAAAATTTTTAAAAAAATATTTTCGTTTGATTACCATAGTTTGTTAAAAAAAAACTAATTAACTTGAGTTCCCCGAGTATTTTTATTCTCCAGCAATGCTCGCGGTTTGTTTTTCTCCAGACGACGTCCATTCATCTCGTTCGAATAAAAGTTTTTCAAGGTCGAATAAAAAAACCCAACAACCATTTTTTCCTTTTTTTTTTTTTTTTTTTTTTGCAAATCTCGTTAACGAAAAAAATAATAATCATTAAAAAAAAAAAAAAAAAAATAGTAACGGGGGGGAAGAATAAAAAAAAAAAAAAAAAAAAAACGAGATCTTTGTTATTTATTTAAAATAATTTTTTTTTTTTTTTTGCTCAAACGAATTTAAAACAAAATGGCGGATCGTTATATTTAACTATATTAATATAAATTAATTATTTTGTTGTTTTTAAAAAAAATTCTATTATAATAATTATTATTTTTTTCTTTCATTCTTCTGCCACGTTTAAAAAAATTTTTGTGTCAATTTTACTTTTTAAATTATTAATAAATAAATAAAAAACGCATTTTACGGTCTGCCGAAAAAAGTAAAAGTCAAAAAAAAAAAAAAAAATTTTTTTTAGCAACAAATTTTATTTATTATTATTATTATTATTATTATTATTATTATTATTATTATTATTATTATTATTATTATTAATGTTTACAATTTTTATAGAAAAAAAAATTATAGCGCTATAAAAATTTTATAATTCACGATTTTTTTCCTTTTTTTTTTTTGGAATGTTCCAAAACGTTTTTTTTTTTTTTTTGTCTTCGGGGATATTTTTTTTTATCATTTATTTATTCAAGCAGAAATCACGCCTTTAATTTATTTATTTGTTTTATGATAATAATAATAATAAAATGGAGGATTAAAAAGTTAATTAATTAATATTAAAAAGAGAAGAAAAAGGGAAAAAGAACCTTCGGGAAGGTCGGAAATCATGGGCGTTACGAAGCAGAAAATTTTTATTTTTATTTTTTATTTTTATCGTTGTGACGTAATAAAAACCGCAAATCGTACGCGTGCGTTTTTTTATTTATTTCCGAACGTGTTTTGCGTGAATTCAGTCCACTGATAGATGGACAACAATGGAAAAAAAAAAATTCATTCGTAGACGACGAGAATTTTCACCGCAAAAAAAAAAATCCTTTGACTTTTCGCACGTGCAATTCCCGAACGCGCATTTTCAAGAAATTTAAAATTTTTCGACTTGTTGCCTTTCCCAATAAAATTTATTGTTTGTTTGGTCACTTCGATGAATTTTCTCTTCTTTTTGGGATTAAATTTAATTAAATTTAAATTTAAAAATTTTTTTTTGTGATTCCTTTTAGGGGTTCTCTAACTAGTTGTCCTTTTCGAACCAGAAAATAAAAAAAAATAATAATAATAATATTATATTGATTTATGATGAATAACTTTATTAAATCATTAATAAAGCAAAACTGGAGAAAATTAAAAAAATGGTTTCGGGCAGTAAAACGCAAAAAAAAAAAAAAAAAAAAATTATAATGAAAATGAAACTTTGATTCGCTAGGTTTTTTTTTTCTCCAGGGGCGTCGCCCCTGGAGAAAAGTAATTTGTCTAGAATTTTTAATTAAACTTGGAATTGGTAATTAATCGTAAAAAGGTGTTCCTCTGGAATTTGGCCAATCGCGATAAGCTTTTTTGGTAGCCAATCGCGCGTTTTTTTTCCTTTTTTCTATTTTCACGTCTATGGTGTTCAGCGTCTAGCCTCACGGGCGATCGTAAAAGGCGCGAATAATTCTCCAGAAAGTAAATTTAAAAAAATAAATAAATGTGGCATCAAGCGGTAGCGCAAAAAAAAATTTATCATTTTCACACGTGGAAGATCCACCCACTACATCCGACTTTGTGGTCTTCCATGTTTTTCTTCTTCCACGATATGAAACACCCTCCCCCTTCGTAGTTTTCCACTACAAACTTAATTTTCACTTGATAAAATGGCTGTTATGACTGTTTACACGATATGAATGTTTGCGATCGATTGATTTATTTTAATTATTTTTTCTTATCAATATACGTTATCAGTTTCAGATATGTCAACGGAGAGAAACAGAGGAACGTCATCGAAAAACAAAATGGATCATCTATAATGCCAACATCATCGCCTAGGAAAAAATCAACCGGAGAAAATCACTACGAAAACGACGGTAATTTTTTTATAAAAGACAAAAATCATCAATTTATAAAAGTTGAAAACGAAGTTAAAAAACAACCGGAAACGGATTATAAAAAAATAAATTATTCGTTTTATAAAACGGAAACCGGTAAAACGAGTTTCAATTATTTTAACGACGATCATTACAAATATGAAAATTTAGAAACGACCGATTACATAAGTTGGAGTAAAGAAAAAGAAGACGACAAATTTGAAATTAAATTTAATAAACAAAGAGAAGAAGAAGAAGAAGGAGGAAAAGGAAAAGCGGAAGTGAGAGAAAAAAAAAGGGACAACAAAGTGGAAATAGAAAAATTAATCGGAGAAAAAGATCAAGTCGAGGAAAAGGATCAAATCGTACGAAACGGTGGTGATGATGATGACGACGATAATGACGATGATGATAACGATGATGATGACGATGACGATGATGATAAACATTCAAACGATCGTAAATTTAATAAATCTTTATTAGAATGCGGTTTCCGTTACGATTATTCGAACGGTGATTGGTTCCGGGGTCAAAATGTCCCGGAAGCACCCGCACGAGATCCTTCAAGTCTTATATCCATCAAATACGGACCGGGTCACGAAAAATATCCATCTTGGCCTGGAACGATCAGAGCGGGTACTGGTGAAAGACCTCAAAGATCTCATTCTTGGACGGAACAAACCAATTACCCAAAAGAAAAGGTGACAGCGTACGCGAGACCCTACAGCAAAAGAATAAATCCGGCTTTCACACAACAGGTAATACCTATCATTATTATTATTACTATCATTTCCTTTTTCTCACGCATTCGGCCAAATTTAATTCGAAAAAAAAAAAAAAAAAATGGAGGAACAAACAGGAAGTCAACGCATCGTCACGGTTTATGATTTTTACAGTTTAAATCATGTTTGCAAAGAGTTAATAGAAGAATTTAAATTTTCTGACAATAAAAAAAAAAAAAGAAAAACTTTTGGCCACGACTTTTGTCCATTTTTTATTTTTAATGACATCATTCATTTTCCTTCGACATGTTTCCCGTATATTTTTAACTTTGAATTTTTCTTTCTTTCTCTCTCTATGAGATTCCAGTTGTGACTCATTATTTAAATTTTTTTTTTTTTTTGTTAAATGACGAACGTCGACCTTTTGACCTCTAGTTAAAATTTTTTTTTTTTTTTTTAAACAAAAATTAATTTTAATTTTCAGTTGAAAACAGTTTTGGAAAGGTGCGAAAAAATCACGCCGGAATCATATACGAAAACAATGGAACAAATAGACGAAAGAGAAAAACGGATGTACTTGCCGAGATTGGACAGAGAAGGGAATTCTATAGGGGATCAAAATTATATGGTACCATCACCGCCGGAAAGGGATAAACCTTCTCTTACTCAAGCAGACATCGATAAATATTATCAGGAAAATCACATGACGAAAGTTGGTATCACTTTTTTTTTTATTTGATTTGATTTGATATGATACCCGACGTTTACCTTTTTCTTTTTTTTTTTTTTTAAGGTCGATAATGGTGATTATTCAACGCCTTATGAAGATATACGAAAACCTCCGCCTTTGACACAAGCCGATTTGGAAGAATATGCGAGGTCGTATGATGACGTACTCAAACCTTTACATCAACATCAGGGAAGCTACGCTCAATCTGAAGGTGAATTAAAAAATCAAAAACCTTTAGAGGAACGTATATAAGAGAGTACTATTATTATTATTATCATCATCATCATCATCTCGGTCATAGAATAAAAAAAAAATATCGATCGAATCACGGTCTCGTACCCCCGATTTGACGGTTATTAAACTGATTTTTAACGCGTTTACGCATGTGCATATTATACGCGCGCGTTATAAATTCGAGTACAATAACCCTGGTGTGAAATAACTGTAATCACACTCCTCTAACCTGAACATTTTTGTATTACATTGTAATAAATTAACCCTCTTTAATAATGATAATAAATTCATTCTATCGAGTTCTGCAACGGTTGTAGTAGAAAGTGGTAGTGGTAGTAGTGTAGTCGTCAGTTTTTTTTATTTTCTAAAATAAAATGACACGCAATGAGACATTATCGATACGACAGCAGAAGCAAAAATACAGAAATTGTAGTTAGGATGATTGTAGTGAAGATTATTATTATTATGAAAATTGTAATTCATCGTGTAAATAGCTAATAAGTAATTTTTGTTAATGTTCGATCGATCGATAGATCGATTTTAGAAAAAATAATTTTATACGAGTAAATTTTTTTTTCTTCTTTATCTTCTGCTTTTTTTTTTTTTACGTAACGTACGTATACTTAACAAATGCGTAATAAATAATAATAATAATAATGATAATAACCGAAGGATAAATTTATTAAAACGCGCGTTTTTATTATTATTATTATTATTTTAAGTAGAAAATTTTTTTTTTTTTTTTTTTTTTTTTTTTTAATACACGTAATAAATTACGTGAACGGTTTTTTTAATTCCACGTGCGTGTGTCTCTATCTTTCTCTCTCTTACACACCCCGAGACATATTAATTTTTGAAATTAATAATGATGATGATAATAATAATAGTAGTAATTACGACGATGATGGTTGAAGGACGAGACGAGGGGGGGAAATGTATATGTATAATAGTGGAAGGAACGATTGAAATAAAATTGATTTTTATTATTATTATTTTCAGGTTATCACAGCTACGTATCGAGTAGCGAAATAACGACGACGCCATTTTTAGATAGATTGAGAAGAGATAGCGACACGGGAATAAGAAATCAAAATTGGAGCGAAGATGATAACAGAGCCGGAAGAGATTCCGTTGTTACGACGAGTTCCGGTAGCGCAAGTTCCAGCGAAACTCTCAAATGGCATGGATCTATGTCGGATGTCAGCGTTGCCAGTAGTACTTGCAGGTTTGTTTTCTTTTTATGAAAGTTGCTGTTGTTGTTGTTGAGTTTGTTTGTTTGTTTTTTATTTGAAAAATTCATTAAAATTCACGAACGAATTTCAGATCGAGACAATTGATTGCGCATAGTTCGAGAGTTCCACCACCTCAAAGGCATCATTCGGAAAGTGTTTTGTATTTGGGAAATCAATCCGGAAGTAACAGTTGGCAATCGAAAATAAACACCGACAGAAGTCAACAATTGAAACTATTTCCCGTGCACACGTACACGGTACAACCGAATGAACAACAACAATGGTTCGTGGAAAAACTTTTTCAAAAATTTTCATTATTTTTTTATTTTGAAAAAAATTTAACTTCAAATTTTAAATTTTTAGCAAACCAGTGATCTCGCCGACGTCGGTTCCAAAAATGACAGTCGCAGAACGCATAAGCGAACTTGAAAGGCAACAGCAACAACAACAACAACAATCACAAAAATATGCTTACTACGATCCTGACAAACGTCACAAAGTATCCGATCCGACGTTGAAAGCCATACAGAAAAAAGCTCTTTTAAGCTTTTACGAAAGACATCAGAATTCAAATATCGGAGGTGAGAAAATTTCCTACAACTATTTCACGCTCTATAAAATTACTATAAATTTACATACTGCTATAAATTTTATAGTAAATAATTTAAAAAATTTATGCATAGCTCAGAAAAAATAGACGAATCGAGTACAAATGTATTCTTAATGCCGTGGTATTTAGTCTTCTTAAAAGATTTTTTATAGTTCGACTATAAACTATAAAAATATAGTCTATATTTATTTTTATTAATCTCGCTATAAATATAGAATTGAATATTGTTGACCTAAATTAAAAAAAATTTTTACGATTAATAACATTGGCAAGTTTTTATGATATTTATTTTGATATCGACAAGGTTTACAATAATTTTTTATTAAAATGTCACCATTTATGTGTCACATGATATAGGGGGGGGAGGAAGGAGTTAAGGATATTAATCGATAATTGATTTTCAATGGAAACTTCGAGAGGAAAAAAAAAAATTAAAATAATTTAATTTCAGGGTGAAAAACATAAAATTTTATTGATTTTGTTACGTTTTTTTTTTTTTTTTTTAGGAGGGACCGGCGTTGTTATGAATGCGAAGTTGCAAGAAAATTGGAAGAACGAACAACAAAAACTAAATTTGTTACAATGTCAAACTGGAGGCAGTCAAGAAATTTTACAAAAAAATATCGGTCCTCCTCCTCCTCCGCCGCCGCGTCCGATATCAAATCGTCGAGCTTCTTGCGCTTCCGACACGAGCATCGGGTCGTGGAGTAAAATAAATCATTCTTATTCGTGCAGTTTGGTGGGTCCCGCAATTATCGGTCCTAGCATATCCATAGACGATTGGGTTCCAGAGCTTCCGCCGAAAAAACCTCATTTAAGAACGATTCCGCCACCACTTCCTCATCGAAGCCCTAGTCCGAATCAAGTTCCTCACGTTAAGTCGGATGTCGAGGCATTGCATTATCAAAAACCCATGACGAATTTCGATAGGATGCCAACTCCCGATTTGCCACCGCCTCCTCCTCCGCCTCCGATGCCGGAAGATGATATTTTACTTCCTTTCGACGAACCACTTCCTCCGCCTCCGCCAGAAGTCGAATGGCATTTGGCAACTGCCGTTCCTAGAAGATCTACTCCGATGTCTAGCGGACGCACGAGTCCTCAATCTCCGACTCAATTTTCACCGATAAAAGACTGTTCGGATATGGATTCATCCGGTATCCGAATCGTATCGCAAAACGATAACCCAATGAGACCCAATTTAATGTCGGACGCATACGAAATACAATACGATCAAAACGCACTGAACGCCATAATGGAATCAAACAGATTAGCAGAGCTTCAAAAGAAAAAACATTCGTCGAAAGACAAACACGGAAATAAAAAAGATTCGTCGGATGAAAAAACACCGACGTTAAAAGCCAACATAGAAAATCGACCGCCATTACCACTGCCCCACGATGTTCACGTTAACAACGACCGGAAACAAGACGCGTCAGAACGTAATAATCCGTGGCAAAACAAAACAATAGAAAAACAAAATCAATTGGATGTTAAAGTTCCGTTTGCCAGAAGTTTTTCCAAACCGGAAAACTCTAACATAGTCAGAGCTAGCGTGAAAGGTACGAGAAACGATTCGAATTCGCGAAGTAGTTTGAGGTACCCGTCGAAAAAATCAAACGTGAATGGTAAAGTTAAAGAAAGACTAAGTCCGGACATGTCCGCGATTCCGGTAAAAACAATAACGAAAACAAATTACGAACCGAAATCGTGTTTGCCGGTAAAAAAAGTGTCGGAATACGAATGCAGGATACCCAATCGGGATCGAGACGGTTTGAAAGTTTTCGACGGAACGTTTGATGATACGAAAAAGGAAAACATGGACAAACACGGACTCCAGCAGACGTCTAAGGGGTAAGTTGTTTTTATTTTGTTTGTTTCTTTTAAACTTTCGCGCGTAAACAAATCGTTTGTTTCCAAAAAAAAAAAAAAAAAAATCTGTTTGTATCTCGTTAAAACCGCGAAGATATGCTTAACGTGATCCGAAAAAATCGTGACACAACCACAAAAAAAAGTGAAATTTAAATGTTCACGAGACGACATCACATTTTCTCAAAAAGACAAACAAACAAACAAACAAACGAGGCGCCATTTTTTTTTTTTTATTACGTCACAACCTTTTAAAAGTTTTTATCGCGTTTCATTTATTTTATTATTTTTTTCATTCACGGTCAGTTCGATTAAATTTGTGGTGGATCCGTTGAAAATGTCACTTGTCCGAACGGCAAAAAAAAAAAAAAATTCTTCCGCATGTTTTCGCGTTAGCAGAATGCTAATAATAATAATAATAATAATACATTGATTTATTTTCAAGTAGTGTCAATAGACTAAAGTCCAAACCTGTTTTTTTTTTTTTTTCCTTTTTTAAGATTCACGTGTCGTATTTTGTTAATTATTAAAAAAATTTTTTTTTTTTTTTTTCATAAAAGCTTTTACGTGTTCGCGACATCCTATTTCAGTCTCTCTTTCTCTTTCTGAATGTTTCTCTCTCTCTCTCTCTCTCTCTCTCTCTCTCTTTCTGGGTGTTTGTTTATCCCTTTTTTTCTTTTATTCTCTTTTCCTCCGTCTTTGTCTTTTTCTTAATTTTTTTTTATTTTTTTTATTTTCCTCGGATCAAATCGATTGATTTCGATCGCACCAACAATTCCTTCACTCCTCCTCCTTCTACCCTCTTCCGTCATTTTTCCCACCTTCGACATATTGATCATTATCATTATTATCATTTATATCGAAGACGTGCAAATAAATTCATTAGGGCCGATCGTGAATTCAAAACCGTTTGTTGAATCGTAAATTTTCTCCCGTTTGTGTTTGTCGAGACGGGTTTTCCATTTCACTTTTTTTTTTTTTTTTTTATAGCAAAAATTAAAATCAAGTTTTTTTTTTTTTTTTTGCTACGCGTAACATCCATACAACTTTTTTTTTTGTAACGAACTATTACACGAGGGCAAAACCGTTATTTTAATCTCCCACGGATTCGCATGAAAAAAATCACACACACACACACACGCACGCATGCATGCATTTAAATTATTAATGGCCGAAAGACAAAATTTGCGGTTTGGGCTGGTCATTTTATTATTATTATTATCATTTTTCGCCATATTTTTTTTTTTTTTGATCGATCGTTTGTTCTTTCTTTTATTAAACATACGTAAGAAAAATTTTCCTATTTCCAGCGATGAAATTTTTCATCGTTTTGGAAAATTTTAGTAATTTTTACCGAGTCGGCTTTTTTTGTCTTCTTCTTCTTCTCATTATTATTATTATTATTATTATTATTATTATTATTATTATTATTATTATTATTTTATTTCCCGTCATCGGAATTTCCATTCGTGTTTCTTTTTTTTTTTTTTTTTTGACATATTACCAGAAGCGACAGGTAACACCGTCGAACACAACCGGAAAAAGAAAAAGAATAATAATAATAATAATAGGGAGAATAGCATCAAAATTAACGAGACAAACATTAAATTCTACTTAAGATCAGTATCGTGTAAAAAAAAAAAAAAAGAAACGATGATGATGATGATGATAATAACTTTAATTTAAAATATATATAAATGCGTATAAATAGTTTTAGCGAGAAGCGGTTGGCAAAAGAAAAAAAAAAACAAGTAATGAGCTCCCCCTCTTGTTTTTTTTTTTTGAAAATGTCAAGGAAAGCACAAAAATCAAATGAATGATGCATTTAAAAGAAAAAAAAAAAAAAAAAACCATTTAATATCAAGAAGGCGGTGTATGATATTAGCAAAAAGAATTGAGTTTAAACGAACGCAAAAAAAAAAAAAAAAAAAAAAAAAAAACATTCGAAGCGTTATCCCCACACGGGTCAAACGAAAGAAAAGGTGTGATGATGAGGGATGATATGATAAGATGGGGGATCGATTCGCGTTATAAAAAAATAATAATGCGACAGGAAAATTTTTTTATTTTTATTGTTTTTAATGAACCGCAGCAAAAAAAAAAAAACAAAAAAACGTCACGGAACATTTGCTCTACGAAACGGTTTCGAATTTAGCTGGTGCGTATGTGTTCGTGTGATTTTATTAAAAAAAAAAAAGCCTCGCCAAAAAATTACAATTTTTTTTCGTTTTGCTGTTATTTTTTTTTGCTAAAAAAAATTTCGAAAAATTTTTTTATTTACAAAATTTTTCCGAAAAAAAAAAGAAAAACAACCGCAAATGAATCGATCTTTATTATTATTATTATTTTATGCGTTTCTTTTCGAATCGATTGCGATTCGCGTTTTCATTGAATTGTAGCAAAAAAAAAAAAAAAAAGAAAAAAAAACGTATCGTTTCATTGTTTTGTTTTTTCCCGTCGTCTGCTGTTAATTTAAAATTTAAAAAAAAAATAAATTTTCGTTTCTTTCTTTGCAAACATCAAATTTTAAAAAAATAAAATTTTTTTTGCTACGGGAAACATTCGCGTTAACAATTATTCTTTTATTTAATTTTTTTGCTGCAAACGAACAAATTCGCGTTTTTATTTTTTATTTCATTTTTTCTTTTTATCGGATTTGATTGTCACTATTAAATAATTAAAATCATTTGCTGCTGCGACTGATGCTTCTCTTGTCAACCGCAAAAAGTTCATTTCATGTTACGCGCGTTACGTAATAAAAGAAAATTTGAAGAATATCAATCAATCGGATACCTAAAATTGCAGACGACGGAAGTGAATATTTGAACATTCTTATCGGGCCGAGGCAAATCGGTTTCAATGTTACCAACTCTAAAAAAAAAAAAAATTTTTCTTTTTCTTCTTAATTTTTTGTGTTTTTTAAAAGACGACTACTACTACCATCATCATCATCATCATCATCATTATTATTATTATTATTATTATCATCATTATTAATGAAATTAAAATTCAAACTTTCGTTTTTTTTGGTCAAATGTCGCTCGTAAATAATTACAGCACGTCGTCGTTTTTGTTGTTGTGGTTGTTGTTGTTGTAGTCGGTCGATCGAATGGCCGGTTGTTCGGTTGTTGTTGTTGTAGTTGTAGTTGTAGTTCCATAATTATTTAAGAACGAGAACTTCAATTATCGATGAAACAACTTTTTAATTTGTTTCTCGATCTAATTTTTTTTTTTTTTTTATTAATTTAACGCGCGATAAAAATTGAAACTTGATTTTATTTTTTTAATGAAGTGTGTAAGAAAAATTTTTGTGGTTAGACCACGTGATTGATGAATCCACCATCTTTTTTTTTTTTTTTTTTTTATCATCATCTAAAAAAGGTAGATAAAAGAAAGATAAAAGTAGGAAATTAGAATAAGACAAAAAAAAAATATATATATATATATATATATATATGAAAAGGTGTCCGAGTTCTTCGCGCCTCGGGTTGTTTTATTACATTTCAGTGGGTGAAACGCATTTGGTCGCGCCCTTTTTCCTTCTTCTTCGTTTGGTGATGGTGACCCCAAAACAGAAAAAAAAAAAAAAACCAACTTTTTCCTCCACCTTCTTGAAAAAGGATTTTCTTTTTAAAGCTCAGCCATAAATAATTTTCCTTTGAAAACTTTCACTCCTTTCTCTTTCCCCCCCCCAAATGAAGGGAAGGGAAAGAATGGATCGGGACGATCGCGACCGTTGAGTGACCATCAGGATTTTAAACGTGACCTTAATCGTATTCTAGTGACGATTTTAATAACAATAATGATACTAATAACAACGTGACCTTGAAATTTATCACATCAACAAAACAATAAACGAAAAAAAAAAAAAATTTAATTTTCACATTATTATTATCATTATCATTATTATTATTATTATTAATGTTAATGTTAATACGACGAGAGCCAACCGTACCGTTTTGTCACCTAATTTTCCAAGTAATTATCACTTGGAAAATTTGCTTTTTTTTTTTATTTTAAAAAGTAATAATTACCGTTCATATTATTATTATTATTATTATTATTATTATTATTATTATTATTATTATTATTATTATTATTATTATTATTATTATTATTATTATTATTATTCATTACCTCCTCCTACCTCCCTCCCCTCTTCCTTTTCTTTCTTCCCCGGAGGTGGTAAATTAACTTGTGCTCATCGTCGTTCCTTCGTTCGTTCCACATTTTACTTTTGTATTCGCGAGGTTAAATCGCGGTTGTGGATTTTTGCATTGTTATTATTATTATTATTATTAGTATTAGTATTGTTAACGACCTCCGCCATTTTTCCTTTTGATATATCGTGCCTTTTACAATTTTTCTCGACATATTTTCTTTTTTTATTTGCCCCTCCCTCTTCTTTCCCTCCTTTCTTACGTTAATTTTCTTTGTTTTTTTTTTCTTTAACCGAAGTTAATCGCAATTACAATAAAAAAAGGTTTTTCGGGGGGGGGAGAGGGGAAGGAAATGTATAAGCTTTTTAAAAAAATTACCGGTAACGATTTTTTCCCACAATAAAAATTTTTATCGAGAGAGAGAGAGAGAGAGAGAGAGAGGCAAACGTAAGTTCTGGAGAAAAAATGCGGTTCGCAAATTCGATCGATTGCGGAAAAATAATAATGAAGAAGAAGAATAAAAAAATTTGGTATAGAACAATGGATAATAAATTTTTAACGGATGCAAAAACCACCACCACCACCGAACAAAAACCACCACTGGAGAAAAAATTTTTATGACGTCATTTTTGACAATTCGTTTACGACCTTTAATGAAAGAAAATCCGTTAATTTTTTTTTTATTAACGAACTCGCAAAACAAACGATACAAACAAACAAACAAAAACTAAACCGATATTTGTTGTAGTTGTTGTTGTTGTTGTTGTTGCTTTAGTTGTTGTTGTTGCTGTAGTTGTTGTTGTTGCTGTAGTTGTTGTTACTGTTGTTGTAGTTGTAGTTGCTGTTGCTGTTGTTGTAGTTGTTGTTGTTACTGTTGTTGTAGTTGTTGTTGTCGTCGTGGAAAAAGAAAAAAAAATTAATAGGCGGTACAACGTAAATAACATTAAGTTACAAACGTTAAAACTAAAAAAAAAAAAAAAAAACGATTCACCTTGAAACGATGCAACGCAACTACGAAAACATTTAAATATATAACATAAGCTATAATTTATATAGAGAGCTATAATTTTTTATTTAACTATAAGCTATAAAGTTTTTTTTTTATTTAGAAAACAATAATTTCATTTATTAAATAAAATGTTTTCGAACATTTTCAAAACAATAATAATAAAATTTTATTATTTACTTGTTTGTTTGTTTAACTCCCGTCATGCTATAATTATTATTATCATTATTTATAGCTCGTATAGAGCATAATTGAAATAATAATGATAATAATAGTCAGTGGATATGTTTAGTGTTTAAAAAAATTCGAATTTTTTCGTTGGGGGAGAAAAAAATAAACGTTTCAGGTAGAAAATTATAAATATAGCGCGCTATATTTATAGTTTTACGGAAAAACTATATAGCGTTATATATATATTTAGTTAATTTTAATTTTCAAAGTCGTTAAAATTCTTTTCGTTGAAACAGAAAAAAAAAGAATCCATTTAAATTTTTTTTATATATTTTTAAAATTATTTATGTGAATTTTTTCTTTCTTTTTTTCTTTTCCGTAAGCATCGTTTACGATGCAGAAAGATTAAAAACCTCATTTATACAATAATCCGCCATTTTGTTTTTCACGCTTCATTCTTACCAAGTGAAATTTACGTTGACTGACTGCATTTATTTATTTATTTATTTATTAAAAATTATTTAATAATAATGATGATGATAATCGATTTGAAACCGTGAGATTTACACCGAAAAAAAAAAAAAAAAAATTTCCAGTTTTTACACCGAAAAAAAAAAAAAAAACTTTCTCACATTCGAAGGTTGTTGTCAAACGTTTGTTTTGTGTTTTTTTTTTTCTTTTTCCGGAGGGTAAAAATTCAAGTGAAAACAACAACAACAACAACCTTAAACCAAGCAAACGTTACTCGTATTGAATATTTAAATAAAAAGAGAGAAATACAACAACAACAAACAACAAACGATTTGCGCGATTCATCGAAAAAATTAAAAAAGAAAAAGAAATTTATTTTAATTATTATTAAAAAAAAAAATTATTCGTAAGATGAAGGAATTTTGTTGTTGTTGTTGTTGTTGTTGTGCCGCCATCACGGCGGCATAAATGGCATGTTCATAATTATTATTATTATTATTATTATTATTGTTATTGCGAAACTTCTCGTTTGACATTTATTTATTTTATTTATTTTTTAATTTTTAAACTAGCGGAATCGTTCGTTCGTTCGTTCGTTTTTTTTTAAATAATAAAAATCGTTGACAATAAATATTAAACAAAAGAGAGAGAGAGAGAGGTTGGTTGTTGGTGATGATGATGATGATAAGTCGAAGAGGAGGAAATCATCATGAGGAAAAACCGTTACATTGAAATTCTTTTCTTTTTTTAAATGTTACAATAAAAAACATTTTGCAAGGTTACATTGACAAAGGAATAACGAACGTTTTTTATCGGGAATTATTAACCGTCTTCTTTCCTACCTCTCCACCCTCTCCACTCCCGCACTACCGCACTGTAAAAGTAGCGTATTCTTTGTAGCGTTCATTGCCATCATCCGTTCGGTTTTTTTAAATATGAAATGAAAAAAAAGAAATGGGAAGAAAAAGTGATAAATTTTTTTTTTTTTTTTTTTTTTTTTTTATTGTCGACGCCCTTTTGTGAAAGGTTTTCTTTCTTTTTCTTTTCTTTTTTTTTCGACTTATAAAACCATTATCTACAATTTACTACAATAGATTACGGTAACTACTTCGGTTGTGTAGTAATGACGTAGCAAAAAAAAAAAACGCATTAAATTAATAATGATAATAATAGCGCGAATCGGAAGAAACGTAAAAAAAAAACGTTGAAAAATGATTCGAAACTAAATAACGCGAACGTGGATTTTAAACTTGTTTGATAAAATTCGGAAAATTTTCCTTTTTTTCCTTTTTTCCTTTTTTTTAATTCTTTTAACCGAAAAATTTGGATAAAATTTTACAGGGCATCGTGTTTACATCGTTTGTTTGTTTTTAATCGATAACAAACGGGAGAAAAAAATTAACGACAACAACAACAAACGATTTTCCTTAAAATACAAAAAAAAGAAAATAAGGAATTTCCGTTATCAATGACCTTGAAGTTTTTTTTTTTTTTTTTTTTTTTTTTAAAATAATAAAAATAAACGCGTTTAAGTTTCGCATATAAGCGTGATCGAAACGATCGTGGTAGTAGATTAAAATTAATGTTTAACTCTTTTTTTTTTTTCTCTTCCACGTTAAAATTTTTATAGAGTGAATTTACGTAACCGTACGATTCCAGTTTATTATTATTATTATTATTAGTTTTTTTTTTGTAAAATAATGCGCGGATAATTTTTGGTAAAAGAGAGAGAGAGAGAGAGAGAAAATGCACACGTGTATTTAGACTCGGGTTATAATTTAGTAAGTGTTAGGTAAAAACGTAAATAGTTTAACGTTTTAAACATTTTTTGATGAAATTAACGCCGCCCCGTTTTTTTTTTCCCTCCTTCCCTCCAAATCTACTGTCTTTGACCTCCCCGTTATTTTTCTTTCTTAACAAATTTGGCACCGTGGAATGATTGAATGAATGAATGAATCGATTATAATATTTAATCATATGAAAAATTTTAGAAATATTTTTAAAAAAAAACCGAATTTTTTTTTTGCCTCGGTGATGTATCTCCGCCCTTATTTCCGCTCTTATTTGTCCGCATTTTATAGCAAGATATAGCGTATCATTATAGTTATAGTTTCTTTGGGTCTTGTTGTGTAATTTTAATGAAAATGATATGTTAACGTGGAATATAAAATACGAACAACGGACGAAAGTTACGCAATCGTGAAAAACGTAACCAAAAAAAAAAAAAAAATTGGAATCGTCCGTCATTGATTATCGTGCGAGCCGCGACGGATTTGCTGGAGGAAGAAAAAATTTGGCGCCAAAAAGAAAAGATGGAGGAGAAAAAGGGGGCGGGAAAGAAAGAAGAAATTAAATATAAAATCAAACGAAGAGAGAAAGAGAGAGAGATGGGAGGAAAGGAAAGGAAAGGAGCCAAGTGACCGAGAGAGTGCAGGTGTGCCACACGAATATGATTACGTAAACCTTCAATGAAAGTAATTAATGTGCTCGCATCATCATCATCATTATCATCATCATCATCATCATCATCATCATCATCATCATCATCATCATCATCATCATCTACATCATTATTATTATCATCATCGTTTTTTTTCTACCGGTTCAAACGTATTCGATTTGATAATTTTCCGAAAAAAAAAAAACAAAAAAGTTCTCGATATTTCCGTGTAGAATAAGTACAATTACGTCGATTAATTAAACGATAATCGAATAATCGAAACATATCGATTTCGTTCGAGTTAAATAATAATAATAATATTAAAAAATAATAATAATAATATTAGCTTCGAGCATTCGTAATAGTACTCGTGAAAATAGAAAAAAAAATGCAATTATTTATAATTAATAAAAAGAAAAAAAGTTACGAACGTGGCAGTAGATAAAACTAATTGCGATCGACTTTAAAAAAAGAAAAACGTAATTTATTATTATTATTATTTAAAATTTTTTTTAAAAGTAAAAATTGCGAATATAATAATAATAATAATAATAATAATGGTGTTGGTGATGATTAAGGTACAGTTTACCGGCCATTGTTTCCGTTGTTAATTTTCTCTCTCTCTCTCTCTTTCTCTTTTTTTCTTTTTCCACGTTCCAGCGTTTGACCTCTAAGATCGATATTTTTTTTTTTTTTTTAGAAAACGTCATTTCCGAAAAGAAAATTTGAATATTTAATAATAATAAAAAAAAAAAACTTTTATTGCAACAAACCTTGTTGCATAAGAAAAGACAAACGAACAAACAAACAAACAAACAAAATAGCTTTCCCTCTTGTTTGTTACAAGCAAAAAAAAAAATTTTACTCGACGAATAATTTTTATTACACAGAATTAATAATGATAATAATATCCGCCCCGAAGGTTTAAATGGTACCGCTGCATTTTTTTTTTTTTTTTTTTTTTAATAGTCGAAACGAAATTTTATAGTCTTTATTTTTTTTATTTTTTTTGTAAAATCGTTACGTCGGCCATTTTTTTTTAAAATCATAGAGTAAATAAATAATTAATTAATCATTTTCAAACGCCACGCGTCGCGCTATAAAATTAATTTAAATATTAAAAAAAAAATTTTCCTTTCAAAATTATTATTATTAATATTATTATTTATTAAAAAACAATAAATTATTATTATTATTATTATTATTAATATTATAGACAATAATAATAATAATTTTTTTTTATAGTAAAAATAATTATAGCGTTTGAAAATTATAGTTGTAGTAGTAGCAGCCACGAGATTAAAAATTCGTTTAATTTATGCGCATAATTTTGTTTACGTCTCGCCCTTTTTTGTTTAAAATTATTTAAACAAAAAAAAATCGATCTATCGATCGATATAAATTTGAATTAGGAGGGAAAAAAGAAAAAAAGGCGCGAAAATTCGAATGGATTTTTGATTGCTTTGAAATCCGATGGGAAAAAAATTCGCAGCCCTTCTCTCTCACCTTCTCTCCCCACTCATTTTCTTTCCTTTTTTCTCCTTTAACAAACGAATCGCACAAACGAGGCATACAAACGAATAATAATAATAATAATAGTATCTTATTAAAATAATTTCAAACGAATTCGTATCCCTACTATAATTTTTTTCTTTTTCTCGTCTTCCCTCTCTCTCTCTCTCTCTCCGTTTCACAATATTTCAGTCTCCTTCTTTTTATATACCTCTCTCTCTCTCTCTCTTATTTTACCCACACTCCTGAAATCGTTTCACCGTTTCTTTTTTTTTTTTTTTTTTTAATGTGTCCTCGAGTGAATCAGTCTTGGTCGGTTCGCACGAAGGTAAAGAAGCAACGTTTCGGTTTATACATTTCGGGATATTTATTTCCTCCCGTTTGTTTGTCTGTTTGTTTGTTTGTACGAACATGTGAAATAACTTTAATAATTTCCGTGCAATTTTTAAACGAAAAAAAAAATAAAAAATTTGTGTTGTTTGTCGTTATTTATTATTATTATTATTATGTCGTTTCATTTTTGTCGGTTATTTGAAATTGAAATCGCAAAACGTAACAACGTTCAGAAATTTTCCGTTGGAAAAAGGAAAAAAATTATTTAGGAAAAAAAAACAAATTTTACCTTTTTCTCTTTCCTTTGTTTCCTTTATTTTCTTCTTCTTCCTTTTCCTTTTTTCCTTTTTTTCTTTAAAAAAAAAGAGACTTATGAAAGAAATTTTTGTTTATTCGCGATTGTTTAAATTTTGTAGAAAAATGGTTTTCGGGAGCGGAAGTAAATTTCGAATACGGAGGTGAGTTAAACTATATAATAAAAATTATAGCTTGCTATAATAATAATATAAATACTATCTCGAAAAGAAAAAACAATCGTTAATGCAATATCTCACGCGTTTAATATTATTATTATTATTTTATTAATGGAAAAAAACGAGTTTTAAACAAAACAACAACACGAATTCGTAACGAAATTTTTTTTTGCATTGTTTCTATAGTTTTATAGTCTATATATAATTTTATAGTTTCGTTTATTTATTAGGGTAAAACTTGTTACGTTAAATTGTTTTGTTTCGTTTTCGTTACGCGAATTGTTTTCTAACAAAAAGAAAAATTTTTTTATAGAGGTATAAGTTGCTATACGATACTACAAATTGCGTTGTAAATTTTTTTTTTATTTTTTATAGCGGTTCATTTTCTATACGAAAATGAATAAAAAAAAAAAAAAAAAAAAAACATTTTAAATAATAATGTAGAAATCGTACGCGCGTGAATATTTGAACGTTAGACTAAAAAATAAACCGCTATAGCGCGCTATAAAAAATTTTTTTTCATTCGATTAGAATGAAAGAAAATTTGAAACGGTTTTTAATTAAAAGTAGGTAAAATTTTAAAAACAAAATGCCGTACCCTCCTCCGCCCGAAAAAAAAGATTTTGTTTTTATAGCGATAATTTTATAGTCTATAATATTTCATAGAGTTTAACAAAAAATTTTTTTTGAAATTTTAAAACGTAAAAGTAATAATTATTAACTTTCATTTTTTTTTTTTTTTTTAAATCAAAAATACCCACGCGATTGATTCAAGTTCTTCATGCGTCATTTTTTATAGACTATAAAAAGTCAAGCTATATAAATAATTTTTTTTTATTTCGTGCTATTATAAATTGTGGGTAGTCGAAGATGGGGGGGACAGGGGAGAAGGGGGGGAAATGAAAAGTTATAATAAAAATTTTTAAAGTTTAACACACACACAAAAAAAAACGTTTTTAATAACGCGATTATATCGATTGGTTTATTTTTTTTATAGCGCTATATTTAACGGTTTTTTTCGTCGTCGTTTTTTTTTGAAAATTTCATTTTTTCCACCCATTTATTTTCTCTTTTACTTTTTTTTCCCTGTGAAAAGTTTCTCTCGTGTGTTCTTTCGCACGACACATTTTTCTTTACGTTGACAATAAGTTTTCTTTTCGTGGCAGTAGAATCGATTCTCTTTTATGACGTGACACGCACACGCACACACACACACACTCGCACTCACAAAAACGTTTTTGTTTTAAAATTTTCCTTTTTTTTTTTTCCAAAGGCCGAACGATTTTTTTTTTATGTGTCATCATCATAATACCATCACTGATCTTCTCGATTTGGTATCATCAACCTTCAACCGGTTTTAAACCGCCATTTTGTTTTTCTTTTTTTTTCTTTTCTTAAAATGATCGAAATTGCAATTCTTTTTCAAATAATAATAATAATGATAATGATAATAATACACGAAAAAGAATTTTTTTTGTTTTCAAAAATAAAAATTATCATTAATATTATTAATTTTTTTTTCTATCCCATTCCAACATCAATTTTGCCATCATCATCATCATCATCATCATCTTCGCGAAACACATTACGACAAACAACACAAACAACAACAATCGTCATGGAAATTCTCATTACAGATCAACATGGCGTCGCACACGCACAAACACGCACGTTTATATTTATAAAATTTTTTTCTGTGCGTGTGCGTGTGTGAGTGCGTGTACTTTTTTTTTTTTAATGAAGATTGTTATTATTATTATGCCATCAAAAAATGGTTTTATTTTTTTTTTTTTTTGTAACCGCTTATTATTATTATTATTATTATTATTATTATTATTTGAATTTTCGTCTTCGTTTGTAAATTGCTAAAATGTTGATGATGATGATGGCGATGATGACGATAATGTTTTTATTTAAGTAATTTTCGTGTTATGGAAAAACATAATGACGCGTTTTTTTTTTTTTTGTTTTTTTTTTTTTTTCATAATAAACATTAATAAACATTTAATGGCGGCAAAGTAAAAAAAAAAAACTAAAACAAAATAAAACAAAATCGTTTTGTCGTGATGAAAAAGGGAATTCCGTTGGAATTTTAATTTTTTTTTTTTTTGAACAAACAAAATATTTGCCAATTTTGATCAATCAACGGGGAAATTATTTTTATTTTTATTTTTTTACGTTGTCCCCACTGTTTTTCTTGACGTCATAACACTCGGTACATCGCGTTCGTTTGAAAAAAAAAAAATATAACGAATCCTTTGTTTTGCGATCTGAGAAATTTTGTTCTTTTTTTTAAACATATTCGATTGTACGCGGCGTACGTTTTTGCCTACGAACGCCGCGTTAATTTATTATCATTATTATTATTATTTACATTCTTTCGTTACGAAAAAAAAAAAAAAAATACACGAATGAGAAATTCTGTAATTAATAAAAACAAAAACAAAAAAAATGCCGACGCCGCGAAAAATAATTTTTTCTTTTTTTTTTTTTTGTAATTAGAAACGTTGGCAAGAATTATAAAATGATTAGTTTGACTCATTATTTAAATAACCGAAACCCCTTTTTCTTACTTTTTTCCCCTTTACTAATTTTTCCAACAATTCGACAAATTTTCAGAGAAATTTTTTTTTCTCTTCTTTTTTTTTTTTTCTTTTTTTTTGTTTTCCGTTAATTGTTTTGCTTTCGTTTATTATTATTATTATTATTATTATTAATAAAACGCGAGACTTTGGTGGGCGGAAGTTTTTTTTTTTTTTTTATTATTTAAAACATTTATTTCGTATTCAAGGTTAACAAGGTGATTTAATTGGTGCATTGTGGTGTGTATAAATGTAAAAGAATTGTTTAAGTTAAGAGAAGAGTAGGAAAAAGTAAATGAAAAAAAAAAAAAAATACCTTGCGAATCGTTTTCTTCTTATTATTTTTCATTAATTAGGTCTTTAAAAAAAAAATTTAATGAGTGCGTACGTGCGTGAATGCGTGCGTGCGTGTAAAACGAGACGGAAAACATCGTATTTGAATTTGCACGAGGATGAATTTAACGAATGTGCGATCGAGTGAGCGCGTTCAGGTTTACAAAATTTCGAGATGAGATTTTTCTGAACGCGCTCACGTTTATCGATGACGTTTCTATTTACACGTTACGTTTGTAAATGATCGTATGATGAGTTAAAAATGAAAACAACCTACTACGATTCGTCATTTTTATTTTTTTTATATAATTGATAATTTATTAGAGAGAAAGATGCCGATGAGTTTTTTTTGAGCAACGTAAAGTAATTTTTTAAAAAAACACCCGTTGCAGAAGACGTGCGAAATAATTACGAAAATGGCGAGAGAGAGAGAGA
>NW_002987822.1:801666-841967 GCF_000006295.1 Pediculus humanus corporis
TTTATTTATTTATTTATTTACAAAAATAAGAATCTCTTTTTTTAAATTACATAAATAGCGTGAAAAGACGTGGAAGAAGACTGTATATTTATTTAATATTAAATAATAATAATAATATTAATAATAATGTGGATTTTTTATTTTCGTTTCGTTTTATTTTTTTTTTTTTTTTTTTTTTACGCGTGAAAATTAAATAAAAAGGAAAGAGAGAGAGAGAAAGATTGTTTTGTTCGTTTTTGATACGGTTTGTTGTTTGTTTGTTTGTTTGATTTTCACGGTGGAAAATAAAAAAAAATAAAAAAATTTTTCTCGGTATCTTGGTAATTGTTGTTTTTTTTTTAACGGTCGAATTATTTATTTAGGGTCTTTGTTATTATTTAAAAAAAAAAAAAAAAAAACAAGAATTTTCCCTTTTTTTACGCTCCAGTAAAATTTTTTCTTTTTTACACAAAAACGTGGCAGAAGACGAAATAATAACACGTCGATAAATAATTTTATTCCCCCCCCCTCTTCCTGTGATTATCCTTTTGTTTTTCTATTCTCCATTTCTTTGAAACCAATTCGTTTGTTTAAAAAAAAATTTCCCTCCCCCTCCGTCGCACCGCCCCCTCGTGTTGAATTTATAGCGCTATAAACTTTTATAGTTATAGTTTTAGAAGTTAATCGGTTGGGAAATTATTTGTTTTTAATAAAATCACGAGAAAATTTTAGGTACGGTGTAAAAAAGCCTTGAGTGCCGTCGTCGTCATCGTCGTAGTAGTAGTTTAAATTATTATATTTTATTATCGTGGCTCCAGGAGGTATTCCAGTTTTTTTTTTTTTTTATTGTGATTGGCGTTAAATTTAAAATGGCAACAAAAAAAAAAGAAAGAAAATTTGCGCTTCCCGGTTTCATTTTTTTTTTAACAAATAAAAAATTTTACTTTATTACATATTAAAAAAAATGTTGTTGTGTTTACCTGTAATTAACGTTGTGAATATTAATAATAATAATAATTGTAGGTTTTTCAGGTTGTGGCACGACTGACTGACTGACTGACTGACTAACTGAGTAACTGGTTTTTGTAGGTAAAAAAAAAAAACCAGAATTTCCAGATTTTCAATGATCCCTGCTAAAGAATTTTATTATTATAACTATTTTATATTACTTAATTTTTTTTTTTTGTTATTATTATGTTGTCGTCATGCGTTTGTTTCTTCGTTTGTTTGTTTGTTGTTTGTTTCATCGTAGTTTTTCTGGTTTTGATGGTGACATCATTACCATCAAATCAGGAAAAGAATTTTTTTTAATAAATATAAATAATTAATGATGATTGTGTGTTGTAGATTTTATTTTATTTTATTTTTTATATGAAATGCATTTTTTTTTTCTTCTGCCGCTTTTCTTTTTTTCTTCTGCCACTTTTCTTTTTTTCTTTTCACACTTTTATTTTTTGTAAAATAAAAGAAAATTTTGCTGAGTTTTATTTTTTTTGGTTATTTTTTCGTTCGATTTGCAAATAAAAAACGAAAAAAAATAAATAAATAAATAAATTTCGTCGTGGAAGTAGAATTTTTCTTATTTACTAATTTGGAAAATAAAAAAATTTTGGATGGCGGCCCGAATAGAAAAAAATAAAAAAAAAAATTTTGTAAATTCATCACAATTTCTTGCGAATTTTTATTTATTTATTTATTTATTATTCCAACCACGTTTTTTTTTTTTTTTTTTTTGTAGGTGTGATAACAAAAAGTGTCAGGAGAAAAATAAATATTTATTTTTATTTTAATTGGTTCGTTTTCACTTTAATTTTTTTTTTTTTTTTTTTTTAAAAGAATAATTATTCTCTTCGTTTTTTGTTATCGTTAAAACGCAGAAAATGATTTTATATTGTTTGCAATATTTTAAATTTCGTAATATCTCTGTTTGTTGTTGTTGTTGTTTGTTCGCTATTGAAACCGTTTGTCATTTGAACGTTTGTCCTTTGAATCGAAAATAAATAAATAAATGAATTTTTTTTTCACTTCGTTTACTTCTAGAAAAAAAAAAGAAAAAAAAATTAATTTTTAATGATGATTGGACGTGGAAAAAAAAGAAAATCTTTTTTTTGTTTACATTTCACGCATGTTTGACTTGGGGAAAACACATCTACTTACGACCAATGAAGTAAAAAAAAGAAAAAATGTTTTATTCATTGACCGATTGAATAATCGTCGCATGTTTTACGTTTAATGTTTTCATACTCGCCTAAATTTGTTTGTTTGTTTGTATTCGTTTTGATTTATTTAATATTAGGGTTTAATTTTTGGGGTTTGTTGTTACATAAAAAAAAAAAAATTTGTCGTGAAGGGAATAAATATTGAAAAAGAAAAAAAAAAGGGGAATAAAAAAAAAACAATTTAAAAATTTTTAAAAATCCCTAGAGTAATAAAAATGATAAATTATATAAATATGTCGATTAATACATCATCGATAATATATATCGATATGATAATCGATAAATCGATTATCAATTCGATAATAATAATAATTTCCCCCGAAAAAGAAAAAAAAAAAATTCGCTTCGAGTTAAGAAAGTTTTTTTTTTTTTTTTTTTTTATAAATAGAAATTTTTAGTGATTTAAAAATTAAGGAGCTACGACGAGAAGGTGTGTCGGTTGTTTGTCGATTGTTTGTTGTTGTTGTTGTTGTAGTGTCAAAATTACAAATATTTGAAAATCGAAATCGGTAGAGAGGGGAAAAAAAAAAAAAACGAAAATCGGTAGGGAATTTTTCTTTTATTTTCTTTAAAAAAATTCGTTTGAAGTTAAATTAATGTGTAGTTTGTCGTTGTAATCGAAATAAAATAACAAACAAACAAACGGATTTTGTTTGTTTGCCAAAGATCATAGTTTTGTTTCAATTTGTTTTTTTTTTTTTCTAAATTTCATCGTTAAATTACTACCGTTGAAAAACTAAATTTTAATTTATCTAAATCCGGATTTGTACGTTTTTTATTTACTTACAAAGTCGGTTGTAATTATTTTACTTTTGAAAAATAATAATGATAATAATAGTAATTTTTTTTACTCTGCACTAACGAGTGTATGTGTATGTGTGTGAGAGAGAGAGAGAGGGAGAGAGAGAGAGAGGTGGAAAAGAAAAAGTTTTTAATAATTTTTTACTTTCTTTTAAATAATTATAACATATTTTATAATAATTTTTTTTTTTGAAAATAGTTATTATAATACGGATTGTAGTGAATTCGATTTGACGATAGGGAATCCCCTTATTTTTTTTTTTTTTTTTACATAAATTTAACTACAAACTACAATTTAAAAAAAAAAAAAATTTTTTTTTCTGCATCGTAAAATTATAAAAATGATGAAAATTTTTAAAATTTGACATTAATTTCCTTTTTTTTTCTCTCTCTCTCTCTCTTTTTTCTTCCCTGAACTAATCGATTAGGACAGAGAGAGAGAGAGAGAGAGAGAGAGAATGATGACGAATGTTTTGTAGTTTGTAAAATAACACTACAACGACATAACAAAAAATAATTTTTTTTTTGTTGAATTTTCGTGATCGTCAATTTTCAGGCTCTTGTAATGATATCATAAAAAATAGTAATCATTATTATTATCATCACCCGCCGTTTAAATAATAAAACCAAAGACAACCCACGAAAAAAATTTTCCCTATTCCTCCTCCACCTCCTCCTCCTCTCCCCGTTTGCGTGATGGTGAAATTACGTCATAAAAAGTCGTCGAATTTAATTGACCCAGATTAATTTTAACGAACGATTTTTTTTTATTTTTTTTTATTTCTCCATAAAAAATGTATTAAAAAAAACAATAATAATAATAATGATAATAATGATAATAATAATAATAATAATCGAATAATAATTTATATTCATTCTCCAGTGCCTGGAAAAAAAAATTTTCCATCGTTTTTTTTGCCCCTTCAATGTACACGTACACGTATAATGAACTTTTTTTTTTTTTAAATTCATTCGAACGTAATAATAATAATAATAATAATTAAATTTGTAACGATCGTATAATGAATGAAATAATTTAACGAGGTTTCGATCAATCGATCGATCTATCGATTAAACTTTCCAATCAATTAAAACATGACATAATAAAAGGAAGGAAACGACGTTTGATATAAATGAATTAAGCGTGTCAATCACATTTTGTTTGAAATATTTCTTTTTTCGAGTGTTGTTTTTAATTAAAAACTGTCGATAAATTATTATTATTATTATTCTACTACTACTATTGCTGCTGCCACGTTTTTTTTTTTTATATGAATAAATTCAATATGATTTTTTTTTTAAAAAGATTTAAATCTATTTACGATATATATATTTTATTTAATTTTCAAACGTCGAAATGATTATTATTATTATTATTATTATTATTATTATTATTATTATTATTATTATTATTATTATTATTATTATTATTATTATTATTATTATTTACTACTTTGACCTAAATATTTTAGTTTAAATGATTGTAAATTAACCCGGCGGTAACCTTTTAAATATCGTGACTAGTGTCACGATGCAAGTACGTTCGTATAAATACAAACGAAAACAAACGCCTACTACTACGGATATATAAATTTTTTTTTTCTTCTGCTTCTTATTATTTATTTTGATACGAAAAAACTCATTATTATTATTATTATTATTATTATTATTATTATTATTATTATTATTAATGAATATTTTTTTAAAAACTTTGATTTATATCAAACCTTTTAAAAGGTTTTTTGTTAAATGATGGAAGGGAAAGGAAACGTGTTTGTTTCGTTTGTTTGTTAAAAAAAAAAAAATAGAAGAAGTAAAAACAAAGTTTGGGGGGGGCATTCGTTTCTCTCTCTCCCTCTCGGTATCTGTCTTATTGTCGGTCCCCCTCTTTGTTTCTCTCTCTCTCTCCCCCCCCCTCTTTTTTCATTTTCCCCTGCCAGTTTACAAAAAAAAAAAAAAAAATTCTTTTGTAATTATAATGATTGTCGTTGGTTGGGTCGCGTTTCTAATGCCGAAATCCCGTTAAACCGTCAACATCAAGGTTGTTTGGTTGTTTGTTGGTTTGGTTTGTTGGTAAAAAAAAAAAAAAAAAAAAAAAAAATCGGGTTGGGTGTATTGCTTTGTTATAAATGTAAAAAAAAAACGTGGCAGAAACAATTTAAAAATTTTAATTTAATTATTATTATTATTGTTATGCCCTTCGTCACGAGGTTGACAGTTCGATTTGTCTAGAGAGAAAAAAAAAAAACAAAAAGAATTTTGAAACAATTTAAATTTTTTTTTTTTTTTGGCTATTCATGAGTTATGTTCTCTTGCCACTTTAATTTTTTTTTTTTTTTTTTATTATTAATCCCACGATATGATTTAAATTTTTTCTTATTTTTTTTTTTTGTTTATACCAATTATGTATGATTTTCATTCCTTTTCGTTTTATTTTTTTTTCTGTGTGATTTAACGTCACGTCAGTCACACTTTTAGATTATTACCTTCATTTTTTTTTTTTTTTTATTTATTCTTCTTACACGTTTTTTTTCCAAGAAATTTTTTCGTTCATCATTTCCTCTCTTTTCTTTCTTATTCGGATGCAAATTAAATTAAAAAATTTTTTTTAAATTTTATTTTTCATTTATTGATCGATGGATCGATGAATCGTGTCATTAATTCGTGATCGAATGATTTCGCATTAAAAAAATTATATTACGCGATAAATAACTTGAATTTGAAAATAATAATAATAATAATAAATATCGTGGTTAAAACCACGATAATTATCCAAATTTCAGATTTTATTTTGTTACGGTTTTCAACAAAAATTTATTATCGATCAATTTTTTCTTTATTATTGCGATTTTATTTTTGTCGTGTCAATAGAATTATTATTATTACATTCACGTATTTTTTATGTTCTCGTCGTCGTCATCATCATCATTATCGACAACAATATTTTTCAATTCCTACCATATTCAGATAATGTTTTACGTCGTGCCTGATTTTTCAAGTATACTTTTCTCTCATATTCAAATATTTATTTGAATATATACATACGTCGTGTCATTGTCATGTTCGTAAACAATAAGTGACGTCAGTAACAAATAAATAATAAAAAAAGAGAGAGGGGGGAAGAGTGGAGGGGAGAAAATTTTTTTTCTTTTTCTTTTCCCACGTCAAATAATTCAACCGAAAAAAAAAACTAAAAAATTTATTATTAACTGGAGACAAAAGTAATATTAACGACTTTTATTATTATTATTACGATGATAATAATGATGATGATGATGAATATCTGGGTGTGATAGTAGAAAGTTCTAGAAACGTCAAAAAAAAAAAATTCGTACAAACGTTTTATCATTATTATTATTATTATTATTAATATTTTACTATTACGATGATATCTTCGCACGTTAAAAAAACAAACAAAAATTTTAATTTTTCTTATTTTTTTTTGTTATTGTTATTGTTATTGTTGTTGTTGTTGTTTTGTTTGTTTTGTTGTTTGTTTCCGTTTGTTTCGAAGAGAATTTTATGACGTAATAAAGTTCGAATACGTTCGGGTTTGATTCGGGGGGGAAAGAGAAAAAAAATTTCCGTCGTTTGCATCATTGTTATAAATTAATAATATTATTATTATTATTTATATTATTATTATTTACCACTCGTAATAAATTATTTCGAAAGTTTTTTTTTTGTTTGTTTGTTTGTTTGTTTAAAAAAAGAAGCAATAATAATAATAATAATAATAATAAATTATTACTGGCAATTATTGAGTTTTATTTTTAGGAATAAAAAAATAAAAATCAAAAATTCAGGTTGTGTTGCGTTGTGTTGTGATTGATTGAAATTTTTTTCTTTCTTTCTTTTTTTAAAACAATAATATGAATATTTAAATGATAATAATGATGATGATAATAATAATAATATTAATAGAAAAAACCCGGTTATTATTGTATACGTCAGAGGAGCAGCAGACTTTGAATAAATTACTTAATACGGTTGAACTCGTTTTATTTAAATTCGTTTTATTTTATTTTTTTTAAATGCTTACGTTATATATCATTATCATTATTATTATTGTTATTATTATTATCATCATTCGTTTGTTTTTTAAATTAAGATCACAAAAAGTAAAAATCATCTCCGTCATGGCGGCGGCGGCGTTTGTTATGGAAAAACAAAAAAAAAGTCTTTTGTCGCGCGCGTTAAAATTGGCGGTAAGAAGAAAAAAAGGAAACGGAAAAACGTTTTTTAAATTATTATCATTATCATCATCATCGTCGTCGTCGTCGTCGTCATCATCATTATCATTATTATTATTACATTTTACTGTTGCTTAAAATGTACTTATTCGACAGCAGTCGACGTTGTTTAAATTACAAAAAAAGATTTTGTTGATTACACGAAGGTTTTCTTTTCGTTTTTTTTTTTTTTTCTTTGACTCGTGCCACGTTTCTAGTTACACTATTGATTTGAAACGTTTACTTATTATTATTTTTTTTTTTAATCAAAATAATTACGAGTAAAAGGATGATGGTAATGAGTAAAATTTTTTAATTTTTTTCCTTATCGTTGCTTCAAATTTCGATCATTCAATCAGTCAATCAATCAATCAATCATTTCAATTTGTTTTAAATGATAATAATACACGACGATCATGATTAAAATATCTATATTAAATATTATTTAGGAACAATAGGATATTTGAAATTTGAAAACTTTTTTATCGAAAGAATGTTTAAAAAAAAAAGAAAAAAAAATTTAAAAAACTTTCACCATTTTAAAATTTTGTTCATTTTCTTCTGCTATAAATTATCATTTTAAAGGGCTTTACGAGTTTTTTTTTTTTTTTTATTATTATTTTTAATACGAATTAAAACGTAACGTTGGGAACCCCCTTCCCGTCCTCTTCTCCTCTTCGTCTTCCTTCTCCCCTTTTTTTTTTGGCATGTTTGGTTGTTCCTTGAAAGTTTTTTTCTCTCTCTCTCTCTCTGTTTGCCAAGTGCCACGTTAAACTCGTTTAATTTTTTTTTTTTTCGTATTAAAATTATGTCACGCCACTATATAATTATTATTTTAATGCAAATTACGCCCTAATATTTGTTTGTCTGATGATTTGTGTGTTTGTTTGTTGTTTGTTTGTAATTCGATTCCTCGATTACGAAGTTTTTTTGTTACAAAAAATATCGTGAACGTAGAATTTTCATAGTTAGGGTTTTTCCTCCTTCTCCCTGTCTTTCTCTCTCATCCGGTTTTTTCCAGAATTTTCTTATGATTTAACTTCCTTTTTACACTCTCTTCTCTCTTTCTTTCGGTACGATTATGTATCGATTAATCGAACGAGAGGTCAAAATACTCGTAAAAAAAAAATTATTATTATTTTTTTTTTTACCACCTCCGGTTTTTTTTTTTTAATGTTATTGGCAACCGGTGGTAAATAATTGAATGAAAATTAATAACTTTTACCGGTCACGGTTTTGCTTTACTTTTATTATTATTATTATTATTATTATCCTTCCTTTTTAACTAGAATGTGAGAACAAACGATTGTTAAACGAAAACAAACAAACAAAAAAAAAAAAAAATATAAAAAAATTATTAGCGAAAAAAAAAAACTTAAAACTTTCATTTTGATTGACATAGTTTTTTTTTTTTTCTGTTCTAATCAGGGTCGACGTGACTTAAATTAAATTTTAACGTACCTACAGGTACGATAATAAAGATGATGATGATGATGATGGCGACGATTACGATGATGATGATGATAATAATAATAATAATTCGTTTGTCGTTTAATAACTCAATTAAAACTTGATAATTCATATCGAATGAAAATGCGATTTAAAAAAAAAAAAAATTTTTTTTTTTTTTTTTCTATTTGATATTATTTCGTGTTTTATTATTATTATTATTATTATCATCATCATTTTTTTTTTCTCTCCAGGTAGCTTTCTTTTTAATTATCCATCATTAAAACGCGCGTGCGCATTACATACTCTCTTACTCGTTTGTTTTGTTGTTTGTTTTTATTCCCTGGAGATTTCTTTTTTTTTTTTTATTACCACGTATTCCTGAATATTCATTAAACTATAAAAATTATTATTATTATTATTATTATATTACTCGAAACCTAATTTTTTTTTTTTAAATTCTTAAGTTAATAAAATAATAATAATTAACGTGTAATTAACATAAAGTGAAATTTTTTTTTTTTTTGTAATCGTACCGAAATCCTCTTTTTATTTTTTATTTTCATATCTTCTTTAAAAAAAAAAAAAAGAAATTATTAATTAGAATTAGAGTAGTAATTAATAATTTAAATTTTAAAAACCCGCGCGTTTTCGTATCATTATTATTATTATTATTTAAAATAAATTTTATTTGAAATGAATGATCAATGGATTCGTTTGGGGAGTACGCAGGGCACGATGACGTAAACAATACGAGTGTGACGTAAAAAAAAAAAAAAAAAAAAAAAAAAAAAATTGAAAATTTCTGAACGCGCATCGTACGTTTCGCGTCCATTTTTTTTTTTTTTATTTATTCGTCGTGGATGACTCTTAAATAAATAAATAAATTTTTTTTCTTTTAAAGGTTTTGAATTATGTTTGTGGAAATTAATCATTTTATAAATAAATAAATCAATCAATCAATCAATCTCGATTCATTCACGGTTTAATAAACTTTACCTTTGTGTGTGTGTGTGTGTTGGTTTTTGTCTTATTGTTTTCTTATTATTAATTATTATTATTATTATTATTATTATTATTATTATTTTTATTATTATTGTTCTTTTAGTTTTTTTTTTACGCAGACAATGATCTATATGTTATCATTGTTATTTTAGTTACGAGTTTAATTAGTCGTGTTTTGTTATGTCACTATGTTGAATTTGATGATGAATAGCGCCACGACAAAAAAAAAAAAAAAATCTGCGCTAGTACCACGTGTTGTTTGTTTTATTTTAAAAATAACTTTTTTTTTATTTTAGCAAAATGTTATTTATCACTCTTGCGAATATTTAAATTTATATTTCGATGTATTTGTTGCCCGAAAAGAACAAATAACTTCCTCTCTCTCTCTCTCTCTCTCTCTCTCTCTTTTATGTCTCTTTTTCTCTCTCTTTTTGGTCTCTATCTCTCTATTACATTGTCCTTTTTTTCTATATTTGTGTCCTTTATTTCTCTCTTTGTGTCTCTCATTTTTGTCTCCGTCTCTCTTTCTCTCTCACTTTGCCTTTGTGCCTCTTTGTTTTTTTTTTTTTTTTTTGTTTCTCTTTTTGTGACTCTTTTTTGTCTCTTTCTCTCTTTCTCTCTCTCTCTCTCTCCTCATTTTTCCCAATAAATAAGCAGGATAAAATAAATATGAGAATTACCGATTAGTAATTATTTGGTTGTCGATTCTTCTCGCTCTTTCATAAATTTCCTTTTTTCCTCGCCAGAGGGGGGAAAAGGCAAGTATGGAAATTTCAATAAGTTAAAATCACGTTTAAAAAATTTTCCTATCATAAAATGTAATAAATTATTATTAAAGAAAAAAAAAAAGAAAACTTGTTTGATTGCGTGATTTAGTGCGAACGTCGTCGTTTGACTTTTTTTGTTTTTCCAGGAACGAAAAAAAAAAAAAAAATGAAAACGCGCGTGATCGGATCGTTTTTTTTTTTTTTTTAAATAAATAAATAAATATTAATCCGCTTAAAATAATTTTTAATTTTTTTTTTCTTATTTTTTCAGGTAAGTTACCAAATCAAAGTTTCTACCTACACGATAATTTTTTTTTTTTTTTTTAATAAAACTTTTCGATCTTTGATGTCAAGGATGAAGATTTTCTACTTTTTTCGTAAGTATCAATAAATGTCTTGTGAGAAGGAAAAATTTATTTATCATCATTATTATTATTATTATTCCGCACGGCCGCAGAGCGATGATTATCATTATCATTACGATGATGATGATGATGATGATGATGATGATTTTTTTAAAGTAAAATCTCGCGGTTTTTTTTTTTTTTAATGTTAAGAAATTCAAAAAAAATTTTTTTTCTTTTTTTTTGCGTTTCGTCATTCGCCGCCTTGATACGTCACTGATTCTATACAAAAAAAATTTAAAATTGTTGTTGGGGGGTGGGGAGATGATGGTGGTGGTGGTGGTGTTATCTCTGTGTCTCTCTCTCTCTCTCTCTGCCCGTCTCTCTCTCTCTCTTTATTATAGCACTATAAATCCAAAGTAAAATATGATGTCTTTATTATTATTATTGTTGTTATTATTGCCACGGTGATTTTGTAGTTTGTTTTGTGTTGTTTTTATAAATCGATTGCACTTAATTTTTTTTTTCTTTTTGTACGTTAAAATTTATCTTGTGACACTGTTAGAAAAAAAAAAAAAAAAAATTCGTTCGAAAACTTTCTCTCCGAATCTTCCAAAAAAGAAAAAGAAAAAAAAAATTGTTTATTATTATTATTGTTGTTGTTGTTGATGTCGTTGCCGGATTTTGCCCTCTGCGTTTATTATTATTATTATCATTATCATTATTATCATTGGGATTTCTATTCCGCCGTTTATTGTCTGTCTTCTCATTATTATAAAGTTTGTGTAATTTATCATTTTTCTAACCTTTTTTCATTTCTTTCTTTCCTTTTATTTTTTTTTAAAACTTTCTTGAAATTTTTTAAAATAAATTATTATTACTCTTTACCCCCCCCCCTTTCTGTCTCTCTCGCTCTATTCTTTTTTCTGTTCTCCGTCTTTCCCTCTCTCTGTCTTTGCCCTTATTTTTCTTTCTACCTGTATTCCTCTGCCTTTCTTTTATTTCTGTCTTTGTCTCTCTCTCTTCTTCCTCCTCTTTTTCTATCTCTCTATTCTCTTTTTATCTTTGTCTCTCTCTCTTTTTTTTTTCAACCTTGCAATTTATTATTTGGTAATATTTTTTTTTTCCTCCTTCTCAAAGAAGCAAGTTAAGAATCGAAGTAAGGTTTTTTTTTTTTCGTTGAGTACCATTTCCGTTTCCTGTAGAAGAATTATAAAAAAAAAAAATATCATTTTTCATTCTCTAACTGCTTTTGTAACAACAATAATAATAATCATAAGTATTCCATTTAATTTTCACTTGAGTTTTTGAGATTTAAGTAACAAAAAAAAAAAAGTGGCAGGATGCAGATGTCCGACTATGACGAAATATTAAATTTAAAATTTTTTTTTTGGAGGACGAATTTTTTTTTTTTTTTTTTTACAAACAATCATTTCCAGGATGATGTTCCAGAGATTTTGGATAAAAAAAAAATTCTTTTTTGTATAATTTAAATAATTAAAAATTATTATCATTAACGGTCGTATTTACGTGATTCTATCGTTTGTTTATAATAATAATATTTGTTAAAATGAAAAAAAAAAAATCAATATGGCGGATCGAAATAATAATTTTCCAGGGCGTTGATTTTTTTCTCTTTTTCATTTTATTGTGAAAAATAAACGAGAATTTTCGTAATTCATATTCAATTTTTTTTATTGTTGTTTAAATATTTGATTTTTGTTTCTTGCTGCGCCTCCGCTTCCGCCACCGCATTAAAAAAAAACTTTCTAATGACACGAAATATTAAAAAAAATGTTTTTAAAACTCAAAAAAAAACAAAAAAAGAATTTTTTTTTCTGGTTAATTCATCGTCTAAATTTAAATATTATAATCGATTTAAATCGATATATCGATCGATCTATTTTTATTTTCGATACATTTTTAAAAACGAATTAAATATCTCGATCGATTTCGATTCGTAGAAACTGAAAGCATCGTTTTTTTTTTTTTAAATAATGGGCGTAAAATAATCGAATGTAATTTTTTTTTTTATTAATATTCTTTGAACTGGTAGTCATTGCGGTGTCTGAACACACACACACACACACACGTATATCTTGTGAAACACCTTGAAAGAGGGAAATTATTATACTGCCACCGCTCCTGTACCAAGGTAGTAGTAGCCTAATAGATAATTCGTAAAAAAAAAAAAAATCAATTTGAAATATTTAATTTTTTTTTTTTTTTTTGAAAATTACTTTGCGACGGTAACTTAAATTTACCGCCATTGATCGTTCGATATATTTTGGTTTAATTAATTACTTTAAGAGGGGGAGAGAGGGAGGAAGGAGGGAGGGAGAGAGAGAGAGATGATTCTATATCACCACTGACCTCATTTTAGTTTTTATCGAACGAGCACGAAGGTTTAACCAACCGTAATAACATGTCTCGAGGAGATAATAAAAAGGTTTTTTCTTTTTTTTAAAATAAATTTATAATTAAAGGTTTGGCCGTGAAGCTCCCCCTCTCTCTCTCTTTTTGTTTTTGTTTTTGTTCTCTCTTCCTCTCTCTCTTTTGTTTCTGTTTTCTTTCTTCATCTCTCTCTGTGTCTGTTTTCTCTCTCTCTTTTGTTTCTGTTTTCCCCCCTCTCTCTTTTTGGGTCTGTTTTCTCTCAATCTCTCTTTTTCTCTATTTTTGTTCCTGTTCTCTCTCTCTCTCTCTCTCTTTGTTTCTGTTTTCTCTCTGTCTTTCTCTTTCACACGCACGCACGCATTTGTGTAAATTGATTAAGAATTATTTCAAATTCGCGGACGGTTCAGTATCAAAAGAAAAAACAAGATAGCGAATTTTAAAAAGTAAAAGTTCTTACAAAATCGCACTAAGATGACGAAAACGCGCGTCGTACGGCGGTTAAAAAAAAAAATTACTTCAATCACGATGAGGTAAAAATTTAAGTTGGGAAAACATTTTTTTTTGTGACGTCACACTTGAGCTCTAACGGTGACGTCTGCGGTGGCGGTGGCGGTCGACTGTACTATTTTATTAGGAAAGAAATAGAAAAAAACTTTTACTCGCGCTATAAACTATATTTTTCTCCGTTTTCGCGTATATTTCTCGTAATTATTTTAAATCTCGTAAAAATCAATAAATGATAATAATAATAATAATGTTAACGAATTAATAAATGATTTTATAAAACGCGGCGTATATAATAACCGGAAATGGATGGATTTATTGATTTTTTTTTTCCTCCATAGAGATAAAATTATTGTTAGTTAAATGATTATTGATATTTACGAGTTTTTAAATACCCTTTTATTATTATTATTATTACCCGTTCGAATATTTCTAATAATAATAATAATAATAATTCATTTATTACGTCTATTGACACGATAGATAGAGTGAGTGAGAGAGAAAGAGGAAAAGAGAATGAATGAGAAAATCGTAATTAAACGTTTTAAAAAAAAAAAAAATTAAATTCATAAACGAAAAAAATTTTTTTTTAACTCGAGGCGATCGAACCGACCCGATTCTCAACCGGAAGTTCATTTTTAAAAGTCGTTAAGTACAATATTTTTGACAGGGATTTATATAAATCATAAATAATTATGAAAAGGTAAAATGATAATAATAATAATAATTTTTGTCTTTAAATTCGAATCCGTGCTGAATCATTTTCAAAAAAAAAAAAAAAAAAAAAAAAAAAAAGATCGAACCGGATATGGTTTTTTTCTTTCTAAAGTCATGTGACATTCGAAAAAAAAAGTCACGTTTTTAAAAATGATGATGATGATGATGATGGACGAACGAACGAAAAAAAAAAAAATCAATTGTTGGTAAAAAAGTGACAGGAAAAAGGAATCACGATGACAAAAACGAATGAGAGGTGATTTTGACGTGGGACAAGAATAAAAGAAAATTTTTTTTTTTTTTTTTGCTTTAAATGACATCAAATCGTTTTTTATTATTTTTGCGACAATCACGCGAAGCAATTTACTTTTTTTTTTTTTATATAAACCGATGTTAAATCGTTACAGGATTGCCAACTTCGGTTCATTTGTTTTTTTTTTTTTTTTCGTTTCTATAAATTTTTTGCGCTATAAAATTTAATGTGATAATTTTCGAATTTTGTGGTTTTTTTTTTTTTTAGAAATTGTTTTGTAAAAAAAAAATTTATATTCGTTTTATTTATATTACGTCGGATTTTCTACTGCCACGTTAAAAACGATTTAAAGGTTTTTTGGCTGTGAATAAATTTAGATTAATAGAACATTTGGTTTTTTGGCTCTAGAAAAAAAATAGTTCTATAAAATTTTATGGGTTGGTCGCATTTTTTTAAAAATGTTTTGAATAAATAAATTTTTATATAGTCTATATTTTTTTTTCGTTTGCGGTCGCGATAAACTTCCGGTTTGTTTTCGTCACCCTCCCCAAACCAAAAAAAAAAAAATTATTTTATAGCGCTATAATAATTTTCGAAAATGTCATTAAACGATCAAAAAACTTTTATTTTTTAATGTCGGCCATGTTTTATTGTTTTTTTTTTTTTTTTGTTTTGTTTTGTTTTGAAAACTTATTTATTTATACAAACGACAAACGTGTTATTAAAATGCCCACATAAAATATTTCGGTAACCCGTTTGTTGTTGTTGTTGTTGTTTGTAGTTTATTTAATAAAAATGTCATTAATCAAAATGTCGCTATGTGATAACAAAAAAAAAAAAAAACGTTTTTTTTTTTTTTGTTTTTGTTTTTTTTTTTTTTTTACGAAATTTATGTTATCGAAGCGATCACGCCCATTTAATGACTTAGTTACGCATAAGGTAAACAGGAAACCTTGTAGTTTTTTTATTTTTTGGGAGGAAAGCTTTTTTTTTTTTGAGTTTTGAGGGCTTGCTGGAAATTCTCCAGGAATTACAAAGGAAAAATTAATTTATTATTATTATTGTTATCAAAAGTTTTCTTAATGTTTCTCCCTCCGCCTTTTGTTTTCGTCTTTTCCATCGTAAAGAAGTTTAGTCTCTCTCTCTCTCTCTCTCTCTCTCAATCTTTTGGAAGGATTTTTTTTTTTTGGTGTAAAGGTGGTGGTGGTGGTGGTGATGGTAGGAAGGGGGAGGAAGGGGGAAGACATTTTTTTTTTTGAATCGTCGAAATCGATTACGATAACGTTTGAGGGCGTTAATGGAATTTGAATATGATATGACATGATGGAGCCTCCAGGCGGTTTTATATGAACTGGACAAGTTTTAAGTGGAATTTTTTACGTTTTAGGCAATAGACAACACCCTCATATATAAATGACACAATGAGGAGTGGTTTGGGTAGTAAGCTACTGGAAATTTCCAGTTGTGACATTTAGTCTCTCTATCTTTCTCTGTCTCTATGTGTGTGTGTGCCTCTCTTTCTTTCTCTTTCTCTGTAGGTGTCGTTCTTTCTTTCTTTGTTACTCGCTCTTTCTCTCTGGCTCATTATCTTTCTGTTCATATCTCTCTCTCTCTCTCTCTCTCTCTAGTTTTTCTAAGCGTTTGTACTTTTCGATTTCTTTTCTTTCGTTTTATTTTAAATCCATCATTCGATCGTTGAATTGAAACATTTTGTGCGAACCATAGACCGGAAGAAGTTGATGGATGAAAATTAAATTTCAAAGAGAAAATGTTTTATTGTTGTTGTTGTTGAATTTTTTTTTTTTTTTTCCAACGTTTCGATTAAACGGTTTTGTTTAAATAATTTGCTCTCGTTAAATGCCTTCTTTTTTTTTCTTTTTGCTACTCGAAATTTTTTTAAATTGCGAATAATCTCTTCTTCTCGTATAATTATCATAATCATCATTCTAACGGATTTTTCTTCTCGTTTTAATTGCTGCAATAATCAAAAAAAAAAAAGAGAGAGAATCGAGCATTCTTTCTCTCTCTCTCTCTTTGCACTTTTTTTTTGCATTCGCAAAAGTGTTTTGCTAACGCAAAAAAAAAAAATTTAACGATAGCAAATCGTGTGCGAATTTTTTCTCGCTCACCGCACACACACACACGACAAACAACAATTTTAAAATTTTGCATCATTCAACCGTAAAAAAAAAAAAAAAATACATATACATATTTTTGTTAAACGTACTACGTACGTGGCATTAGAAAAATTAAAACAATTTTGTCAATTTTTTCCCCCCCCTTCGTTTGTTATTGTAATTATAACCGATAGGAGGAAAGAGTTTGTTTGTTTGTTTGTTCGTATTGATATGTTAATTACTTTACGTGCGTATTAATTTCAATTGTTTTATTTTTTTTTTTTTAAACACCTGCCACGATAAAAATTTTGTTCGATGATGATAATAATAATAATATATTCAGTTAAAATATCGTATTTCGCCATCTTTTTCCCCCCACATTTCCCTTGAACGAAAAAAGCGTTTCAATAACGAACGAATATTTGAAATATTAATAAAATTACACCTAGTCGTCTTCTGCCACGTTTTTTTTTTTTCGAATGACTCTTAAATCTTTAAAAATTATTCAAGCGACACGACAAAATAAAATTATAATCCGTGTAAATAGTTGTTGTTCTTGTTGTTGTTGTTAATGCGAAAAAAATCGAAGCAAATTTTTTTTTTTTTTTGTCTAATTCCACGAACGTAATAATAACTCGTTTAATTTTTATTTTATTTTCCATCCTTTTTCATAATCGGAAAAAATGTTAAAACGTAATAATAATACTAACTTCCATCATAATTAATAATGATGATGGAGATGAAAAACGTGGGTCATTTTAATTTTCGCTACTTCATTCAATGAATTTTTATTTTACTAACTTGTTACGTTTGTTCGTTTCGTGTACACGCACACGCGTAACGCTATATTATAGCGCTATATAACAGCTATAAAAATTTTTTTTATCGTTTTTTACCTTAAACGATTTTATTTTTGCATAAAAAAAAAGAAAAGAAAAATTTCCCTACCGTATACTTACATAATTTATTATTATTATTATTTTAATTTTAAAAAAAATATAGCGCTATAAACAATAGAGGAAAAAAAAATTTGTAACGAGCTACAAACCGTACAAGATCGAGTTTATAATAATAATAATAATAATAATAATGAATATTTTCATTGTTTAACCAAATCGAATTCGTTTCGCTAATTAAAAAAAAAGAAAAAAAAATTTTTTTCTTTTTCTCTTACGGGAGGGAGAAAATAAAGTGCGCGGGATAAACGTGTAATTAGAACGGAAAATATTACCCGATGATAATGATAATTTTTTATTACCGTAATAATATTTTTTTTTTTGACGAATGAAAAATTTTTTTTTTCTCCTCGTATACTAATGATTTGGTTGAAAATATTAAAACCACGACGTGTTTTTCTCATAAGTGTTTTTTTTTTGTTCTAAAACCACGAAACGTCGTCAACGCTAGTAGTTGGGATTCAAACAAATAATAATAATAATAATAATAATTTTATTTTATTTTAATGCCTACGCACTCTAGAGTTTTTTTTAATTTTTTGCCAAGTCAAGGGCAAATGAAATTAAATTATAGACTATAAACGTGACTATAAATGTCCGTGTAAGTAGATAAAAAGAGAGTGCGACAAAGGTCGATGTAATGGAAGAGTTAAAATTAAAAATTTTTTTTTTTTTTTTCATTAATTATTACTGGAAATTTTCATATACGTAACAAACGTTTACACCATCGACCGGTTGTTTATTTAGTTAATGACACGATATATACTAATACTATATAAAGCTATAAAATTTTACTATAACTATAAACGATTGATAAAAAAAAACCTAATTTTTTATATATTATTGTTGCGTGTTTCGATTGTTGTTGTTGTTGTTGTTGTCATAGATTGTATAATCATTCCAAATTTTTTCGTTTGTATTTTTTCTTTTTTTTTTTTTTTGTTTAACGCACGAAAAATTTGAACTGGACAAAAACTGGACCAAACCAGACCGGATCAAAAATTAACTTAAGGCCCGATTGTTGCAACAACCACAACAACAATAACAACAAAACGAATCGTTTCCATCGTTTCATCTTCCATAATTTAATAAAAAAAAACTAGAGAACTCGACCCGATATTAAAACGGGATTCCATAAAAAAAAAAAAAAAAACTTGAACGTACCTGATCTTCGACCTGGACAAATTTAACTTTTATTCCCCTCCCCCTTCCCCCCGCTCCACGTCTTTTTTTTTTTTTTTTATTCTCCAGCATATTTATTTTTATCGTGATATCATTAAAGCGGTTAATTTTTTTTTAATAAACCCTTTGGCCATTCGAATAAAAAAAAAAAATTCTGGAAAAATCTTACATATATATATATAGCGCTATATTTTTTTTAAATTTTATAGTCGTTAACTTAAACTATAAATGAAAAAAAAAAAATCTCAGGTGTTTGTTAAAAGTGAGAGTTTGCTCGCCCGCGCGCAAAAACAAACCAATTCGATAAATCAATAGGAAAAAAATAAAATAATAATAATAATAATAATAATTTTTTTTTGATTTCACTTTATTAATTATTTATTTGCATTTTTTTTTTTTTTTTGCTATGAGGAGAGGAAATATCTATAATTTATAGCAAAAATTATTAATTAATTAATTAATTATAGCGTGAAAAAATAATTTTTTTTTTTTTTTTTAAAACATGCGTGAAACATTTAAATTTATATGAATTTTTATTTATTTATTTTATTTTATTGTATTTTATTTTTAACGTGGTCGCGGTCGTTTGATTTTGTTTTCTACTTCCACGTAATCGTATTTAATTACGTGTAGAGAGAGAGAGAGAGAGAGAAAAAAAAGGGTAAAGATAATTGAAGTAATGGCAAAACAAGCTTACGTAAAAATTTTAATTAAACGCACATGGAAAAAAAAATTAAAATTTATTTTATTAACGTATTAATAACGATGAGGCTGGAAAACGAACGTGTCAATAGACAAGACTATTTTTTTAACCCCAGATTTATTTCCGTTATTTTTTTTCCGAGCGGTAAAAAAAACGACGAATATAAAATATTTTTCTTTTGTTTTATTTTTATTTTTTTTTAACAAAAGGAATTAAAAATACTTTAAAGAATTTTTTTTATTCTTATTTGTTTGTTTGTTTGTTTGTTTGTTTGTTTGTTCGTTTGTTTATTTGTTTGTTTGTTTTTTTTAAATTATAAACAAAAAAAAATTTCACTTTTAAACTTGATTTTGCATTTAAAAAAAAAACATTTCGTAGAAATCATTTCTTATTTCTCTTATTTTTTTGACTTCTTATTTTCTAAAACCACTTTCTACAGATTTAAAACCACGTTCGGTTTTAAACGTTACTTTTAAATATTTACAAGGTAAGAAAGTTGGGAATGAGAAGGAGGAGGTGGAGGTGGAGGAGTAGGAAAAAGAAAAAGAAAAACAGAAAAAAATTAAATCGAGAGAGACCCGTTTGTTGTTGATGTGAATGACGTTGATAATACTTTTTTTTTTTTTCTTTTTCTCCTGCCACTGAGCCCCTCAAACATTTTTTGACCGACCTTTTTATCTTATCATTTTTCTTTTTATCTTATTTTTTGTCCAGGAGCGAGTAAACAAACGGACACTCACACGACCATCAACATGTTCGTTCGCCTTTTGACCTTTAAACTCGAAGTTCACGTTTCAAACTATTTAAATATACCCGGTACCTTTCCCGTTTCGTTAATATTATTATTATTACGCGACTCGTAATTTGCCGTGTCATTAGAAATTGTTATTTTTCTTTTCTTTCTCCGTCCACTGAAACGAATTTTACAATAATAAAAAAAAAAACAAAAAAAAACGTGAGTCGTTATAATTTGCAAACGAACAAACAAAAATATTTAAAAACGTTATTTTTTCTTTTTCTCCTTCTTCCTGTTTCGTGTTTATGTTTTGTTTTGTTTTGTTTTCAAAACACAAAACAACTTAAAACATAAACATAAACAAAATCCTTTTGTATTTTTCTCTTACTTATTTAAAATTCATCGTGTTGTCAAAATCGTGAAAATTATTATTCGGTGAATTTTTTTTTTCGGATATGAAATAAGAATTTAATTTCGTAATAATAATAATAATAATAAATTTGAGTGACCCCCTCTCTCACCTTTTCCTCCTTCCCCCTCCCCTTTTACCGGTTTTTTTCTTTTTTAAAAACTCTCCACGTCGAACATTCATAGTGAAAATACAATTTCCTCCTTCTTTTCTTTCTCCCTCCCCTTTTTTTTTCTTCTTAATTTATTATTATTATTATCATCATCGTTAAAAATTACCTGGAAAAATAAACTTTAAACATATGTGTCACGTGTTTTAGTTTTAACCTTCAAAATTCCAGCGGAGGAAAAAAAAAACAAACAAACGCGATTGGCTTCTCGAGTTTTCAACGCAATTCGATATAAATTTTTTTTTTTTTATAGAGCGTTTTTTTTATTCGTTTAATTTTATAGACTATAAAAAAACTATATTAAAAAAAAGGAAAAAGGAAAATTCGATAGAGTCGTAACGCGGCGTTTAATAAACGCAAACCATTTATGGGAATGCCAATACGAAAAATTCTCTCCAGTTTTTTTTTTTTTTTTTTTTTTTTTACGTATCGGGCGTGGTAACAACAACAACAAACAACAAACGAGTTTATGTATATATATTAAAATGTTCCAATTTCGTTTTTTTTTCAAGGATTTTTTCTCTCTCTCTCTCTCTTTAAAATGTGTTACCCGTAGGAAAATTGTGAGTTTTTCCAATCGCACCAGGAAAATTTTATCGTTTTTTTTTTTAAAAATGATTTGGAGAGAGAGAGAGAGAGAAAAAAAGAAAACCTTGAAATTATTATCATCATCATTATCATCATCGTAACTAATTTTTTTTTTTTTCAATCGTTGGCAATTGTGATTTGATTAAAAAAAAAACAAGCGAAAAACATGGCGGTAACGTGAGAAAGAGAAAGAGAGAAATTTGTATTCTGTCGTTTGTTGGAGATGGAAAGTTTTCGCTTAATGACGTCACTTCCACAAATTTCCCTACCACCTCCTTCCTTCCGCCCCTTCAGTGCAACAACTTCCCTTCCCGAGTCGATGTTTGAATCATCCCGTTTGAATGAGAGAGAGAAAAAAAATAATAATAATCGCGATGAACACTTTCACACGTTGTTTGCTTGTTTGTTTCGCGTTGTTTGTAGCTGTTATTACGACTGGAAACAGCAAAAAAAAATGATTAGAAACCGATGGTAACAAGGCTAGTCGTCGTTAACCATCCTCTAGGCAATAATAATGAAAGTGGCAGATAACAAACAACATTCTACAACTTTTGCCGCTCTTATTATTTCTAAATATGTATACAACTAGCAAAGGTCTCGCGAGTCTCTGACGTCATAACAAACAATGACCCTTAAGCCATTTTTCGCGTTGTTACAAAACAAATACGATTTTCCATCTCTCTCTCTCTCCCCTCTCTCTCTTTTCGTATTAAATACGTTCCATAATTATTGAAGATTAAAAAGAGGTTATTGGTCTGTTTTTTTTTTCTACTCTCATAGTATTAAATAATAATAATGATAATAAAATTGTGTAATTTTTTTTTAATTAATTATATGGCGATTGATGAGAGAGAGAGAGAGAGTGATTTTTTTAATAAAAATTAAATATTTATAAGTTCGCGGAGGTCATAAACGTTCGATCGAACCTTACGTATCCGTTTTTAAAATCGTTATTACCTGACAAGACATGAAAAAAAGTTATACAACAAACGGTAAAAAACACGAAAAAATTGTTTGTCTTGTTTGTTGTTGTTGTTGTTGTTATAAAATAAATAATATTTAATTCGATATGAAAAAATTATGAAAGGAAATGTGTTTTTACTTTTGCCACTACGAATAAACTTTTACGATTAAAATAAATGTTTTTTCTTTTTAAAAAGTCGTGGCATTAATCGAGATAAAAAAAAAAAAAAAAACGCGGGGAAAATTTAATTTTAGTGTTTTTTTAATTTCACTTCCTTTCGATATCGATCGATTAATCGAGTTTGTCGTTGAATTTTTTTTTCTAACCACTAAAATAAATTTACAGCAAATTTGATTTTTTTTGCTAAAAAAAAAAAAATTTGCAACAAATGGAAAAAAAAAAAACAATTTACTAGTGACACGTTTAATTTTTTTCTATTCGATTGTTGTCGTCGTTTGAATTTTTTTTTTTTTAAAGGTTTTTGATCCGTAAAATGTTTTTTAACCTTCCTTAAAGTTTTTCTTTCGTCATTTTTGTGTTTTTTGTGTTTTTTGCGTTTGTTGCGTTTGTTGTGGTTCTCCCCAAAAAAAAAAAAAAAAACATTTTTCATTTTTTTTTCTTTTCTTTTATTGAAATTTAAAAAAAGTTTTACAAGAAAAAAAGTAAAATAACGGGCGAAATTAACGATTTTTTTTTTTTTTGACGTGTAACAAGAAAGGATTAAACGTGGAAATTTGATTCATCACTGGTAACGGGACTTTAGATAGAAAAACTTTAGTCACGATTCGTGTCACTCATTAAATGTACATTTAGCTAATCATGTCGCGTGAACCTTCTTTCTTCCTTTTCTCCAGAAGAGTTTAAATATTCGAAATTTGAAAATTTTGGAGGGAGAGAGAGAGAGAAAAAAAAAATTTTTTGTATCGACGTGTCAATGAACGACGACGAAGACGTTTACTGCCACTTTAATTATTATTATTATTATTATTATTATTTAATAAATAAGCAGATGAAATGATCTAAATGAAATCAATAAAAGGTTATTGTGTGTGTGTGTGTGTGTGTGTTCGAACCCGAAATCCTTGATCTTTTTCCAGAAATTTTTTCACTCTGGAGAAATCCATTAATGCCTCCCCCCTCTCCCTCTTTTTTTACGAACGTGAAAAATAATTTTTTTTTCTTTTTTTTTTTGTTCCAGGTAAGCAAAAAAAATTAATAGAAAAAAGAATCCAGAAAATTTTTAGATCTCGTTCAGGTAGAAAAGAGTAAATAAAATTTCCAGTAGGTAAAAGGTAAGATTGTTTGATTCGTTTGGGGTTGTTTTGGTGGGCCCGAGTTCGGATCTCGTCTTCCCCCCCTTATTTTTCTGGAATGAATCGAAAGAGTGTTCCCGTACGTTCCTGGAGGATTTTTTTTTTTAAATTCTGGAAAGGAAAATTTTAAAAAAAAAATTAAAAAATTACGCGCGCGAGAAAAAAGAAAATTTTATTATAACGACAAATGAAAAATTTTATATTACGTCATCATCGATAATACTAATCGATATTTTTCGATATACGACTCTCGAAAAAGTAAAAAAAGATGGACGACGAAATGAGAGAGAGGGGGGAGAGAGAGAAAATTATTAAAAACACGTTTACATGCAATTTATTTGCAGAGGAGAATTTAAATGCATTATTTAATAAAATGACTAAATTGTTTTGAAGGTCATCAAACCGATGGTCGGCCATTTTTTGTTTAATTTTTATGACGTCATTTCCGTAATTTCTCACGTTTGAAATTTTCTTTTTCTCCTTCTGACGACGAGACGAGAGATAGAGAAGCAATTCAATTTTTTTTTTTATTCTTTATTGTTATTTTTCTTTTTTTTTTTCTTCATCTTCTGCTGTTCCTTATGTCTCCCTCGTTTGTTGCGTTTGTCCGTGCGCGTGTACGTACGCGTACGTGCAATAATTTAAAGAAAATTTCTCGTGGGATTTATTTGAAATTTTTTTTTCTTTAAAAAAAGGGTAACTAATAAACAGTAACCAATTTAACATTTTGTTTTTAAAAAAAATTTTTTTTTTTTTGCTATAGTTCAAGGTTTGAATTTATTCCAGTCAATTTAATTTTTTTTTTTTTTTTGGTCGTTTTAAACTTTGCTGGAATTACACAACTTTTTTTTTCCATTATGAAAATTATTTCGATGCTTCTGGAATTACGAGAAAGAGAGAGAGAGAATGACATTCTTTTTTTTTTTTTTTTTTTTTGGGAAATTAAAAAACGATTAAATGTCGATCGATTCGATTATGTTAAAATGGCGTCCGACGTGTCGTAATAATAAACCGTTGCTTTAAACTCGTCGCCATTTTTAATTTGTCGCGGGAAAAAAACAAACTTTAAACCCACTCTCCTCTCCCCCTCTTCCCTTCGTAATTTTCGATTTTTCATTCGATCCGAAATTATCGATCGATTAATTTTCTTCATGTTTACTTCGATCATTTTTCTTTCCAGTTTTTTTGGTGGTTGTCGTTGTTGTCGTTGTTGTTGTTGTTGTTGTTGTTGTTGTTGTTGTTGTTGCTGTTGTTGTTGTTGCTGTTGTTGGTATGGATGATTGTAGCGTTCGACGATCATGTTATTAATTCAATCACGTGATTCGGTTAAATTTCAATTGTCATCGAGTCTGATTATGTTTGCACTTTGTAACGTCGTGTAAAACAAACGAACGGATGGACGGACGTACGAACAAACAAACAAACAAGATGATTTTCGTTTTTTTGTTGTTATCAATTTAACTGATATGATTTTTATAGGTTTAGTAACAAAAAATTATTTGTGTTTGTAACTGTAGACAACGCCATTTTGTTTCTTTCGAAGTAAAAAAAAAACTTACAAAAAAATATGAAAACAAAATTTTAATGTTTGCACACGCGACTTTGTGATTATTATTATTATTATTATTATTATTATTACGTTTTATGCAATTATTCATAAAAAAAAAAAAAAGAAAAAAGATCAAAGGTTAAGTTTATAAATAAAACAACATGGCGGCGGATTTATCCTTATGTTGTGTGAGACCATTATTATGAATAATAATTGATTTAATTTTGTTGCTGCTGTTGTCGCTTTTGTTTGTTGTTGTCTGCGTGTACGTACGTGCGTTCGTTTGTAGTATGTAAACGTCGTCTGCCTTTTATCATTTTTTAGAATTAATTTATTTAATAGATTAAAATAAGAGTTTTAAGAGTGGGAAAGCAAAGAAAAAAAGGATAGATAAGTTAATGTTTTTTTTGCTGCAGTGCGTGTGCAGAATTTTTTAGTTCGATTAAAGTAGCAAATTATTTGATTATCAGCAAAATTTTTTGTTGTTGTAAATCGTTTCGTTTGTTGTTGTTGTTGTTAACGTTTTATTATTAAAAGAAGGAGTAGTAAAAGGAGAGAAAATGTCAAAATTAAAAATAATTTTTTTTTTAACCGTTTTAACATTTTGCTGTTGCGAAGTTAACGGTAGCAAATTGAAATGTTCATCGAGTCCCGTGGACATGCCAAAAGAATGGATAACGATGACGAGACCCTGCGTTGAAAAAATGAAAGAACAATTTCATGCAGAACTCGAAGCTTCCATGACGTATCTAGCCATGGGTGCACATTTTCACAAGGATTCGATAAATCGTTTGGGATTTTCTAAATATTTTTTCGAAAGCGCGTCGGAAGAACGAGAACACGCCATTCGAATTCTAGAATATTTGAGCATGAGAGGAGAATTGAAAGAAAACATCGGCGAACTTTTACGAACGTTCCCGATGCCGAAAAAGACATCTTGGTCGAACGCTTTGGAAGCACTGAAAGATGCTCTCGCTTTGGAAACGGGAGTAACCGAACGGATAAGAAAGATGATAGAGACGTGCGAAAGTTCGCTGAAAGATGGAGAAAATATTAATTATAACGACTACCATCTTGCGGATTATTTGTCTTCTGATTTCTTAGGAGAACAACATAAAGGTCAAAGAGAATTAGCCGGACATATTTCTCGCCTTTCGAAAATGTTAAATCAACATTCTGTCATTGGCGAATATTTATACGATAAAAATCTACAATGAAAAGTTTCTAAGTTGGCAACATTGATTTTTGACTCGTGATTTCCCGATTTGACTCACGGTTTTATAAATAATGATAATTTAAATTTTGTTTTTTTTTTTTTATTTTTTTTTTCTTAATCCTTCTTACTGGAATTTATCGTTTTCTCTCTTTCTTATCAATGTCGTTATCATTTCTTATCATAGAGTATATAAACGTTATCGTGAATTTGTTTTTGATTTTTTTTTTTTTTAAATCCAAATGGAAATTTTTTTTAAATGGTCACTTTTTGTCGTTTTTTTTTTTTTAAATCATTTTTTTTTTTTTACGTGGGTTTTTTAAATTTTTTTTCTTTTTATATAACCTTCGCGTTTGTTTGATTGTTTGTTTGTTTGTTTTAAAAAAAAAAAAAATTTGACCTCCCACAACGTTTGTAATTTTTATTACATTTTACACTAATAATAATAATTTTTTTTTTTTTTTAATTATCGTTAATTGAAATTTTTTTTTTTTTTGTTTTTCACGTTTGTTTGTTTGTCGGTTGTTTAACATTTACAATTACAAACGTTTGTTGTTTGTTGCTTTTTTTTTTAAGTACGAAAAAATTTCCAATTATAAATAAACCCCCACGAGAGAAAAAAAAAAATTAAATAAAGGAAAAATTTAAAAAAAAAAAAATACCGGAAACGAAAAATAATAATAACAACAACAACAAAATTCATCATCATTGTTTGATTGTTTGTCGTTTGTCATTGTCACGCTATTGATTGATAATTAATTTAAAAAAAAAAAAAGAGTCGTAAGTTGTTGTTTGTTAAATAATTAATTTTCTTTCTTTCGTTCGTACGTTTTTATTATTATTATTATTATTTTTTTCTTATATGCATTTGGGTTGTTGTTGTTGTTTTAGTGGTTGTTCAACAATCTTAATAAGTAAAAATTAATTTTTTGTTATTAACAAGTGAATTATTGAGTTGTGATGACAGAAGGCACGAAAACGTAAGCAAAATGAAAAAATAAAAAAAAACATTTTTATTATTATTATTATTGTACGCTTGGAGCGTAGAAATTAATTAGTTTAGTTCAAAGGTTTTGATTGTTTGTTTGTTTGTTTGTTTGCAAATAGTTTTTTTTTTTTTTTTTTGGAGGATTCGATGTTATTTTTGTTTTATATACGCCAGAAGCATTTAAATCGAAAAAAAAAAAAAAATTAATTAATAAAATCTAACGGAAGAAAAATGAAAAGAGAGAGAGAGAGAGAGGGAAAGAGGGAGATGGTTAAAAAGAGAAGATGTACGAAAAGGTCAGAGTCAATAAACTTAAAAAAAAAAAAAATACCGGAAACAGTCGATCAATGTTAATCGTTAATTTAATTTTTCTTTTTCTTTTTTTTTTCTTTTTAACAAAATCATTTCCGAAACTCATTATTAATCTTTTTGTTAACATTTTATTCCCCTTATTATTATTATCATTATTATTATTACGATGGAAAAGATTAAAAAGAGAAAAAAAAATGGCGGATAAAGTTCGGCGGCGTTGGCGGTTTCGTCGTATTCTCAAGTTCAAAATTAAAAAATCTTCACGATTTTTTTTTTTCTTTTTCTCCAGTCGTTAAGTTTTTTTTTTAAAAAAATTTTTTAATACGAATATCGTGAAGTTGAATAGATAATGACGTAAATTTCCCATGATTCGAACGTGGCAGTAGAAAAAGGAAGAAAAATCATTAAATAATAATTTAATTATGAATTTTTAAAGGGCCGTCAGGCGGTCGTTTCTCGAGGTTTTCTCAAACGTAAAATAATTTTATTTGTTTTTTTTCTTTCACTTGATTCACATGGCAAAAGGTTAATGACCCTCCCCTCCCCCACCCGCATAATTTAATCCGTTCATGTGGGTGACCCCATCGAAAAATAATGATAAAAAAAAACAACAACATAATTTTTCGATTTTATGTTACCGCCATTTTAAGTAATTCCGGTTGTAATTTTTTTTTTTTTGTTGTCAATTCGATTTATCGGAGAGGTAAAAAAAAAGGAAACGGAAATAAATTTAAATTTTTTTTTTATTAAACCCACGATCAGGGGTCCTTATAAAACCAAAAAAAAATATAAAATTTTATTTTGCGGGGTTGGCAATCCTGATAAAATTACGAATTTGTTTGAAAAAGAAAAATGACAAAACGCAAAGAAGCAGATAAAAAAATTATTATTATTCTTTCGTGGATTTTATGTTGATATCGATAAAAATAAGGTACGAAGTGGAGTTATCTGGTGACACGACGAAAGTGGTAAAATAAATATCGGGAGTTCAATTACGGCGGATATCCTGGTGATAACAGATAAGACTACCTACCTCACTCACCTGCCGTAATATTTGACTTTACGTAATTAACACGGACTCGAACGTGACCGAATGTCGACGTGGCATTAGATTTTCCTTTTTTTTATTTATTGTTTTCGATTTATTGTCACATTACGTTAATTGTACGCGAATTTAAATTTTTACTATTTTATAAACGTGACTCATTGTCACTATTTTCTCCTCGTCATCATTTTTCTTTTTGGAGTATTGATCGATCTGTCGATAGAAAATGATTCGAAATTTACGAACGTCTATTTGTTTATTAATTTCATTCGATGTTTAACTTATGAGATATGCAATTTTCTTTTGAATTTGTCACGCGGATCCCTCATCCTCCCCTTCCCCTCCCCGTAGGTTATCCTCTTATCACAGTTTAGCGAACCGGTGTTAATAACGAACGAACGAACGACATTTTTTTTTTTTTTTTTTTTATCAAAACCGTTAGTTCATAATAAGTCATAAAAATTTTCCATCCGGTACATCAGGTACACATCGCCCCCTCCTTCCCCTCTTTCTCCTCCCCCTCTCTTTCTCTCTCCTTCTGGAATTCGGGCGTCGTCAAAATGATAATGGTCGGCATTTAATGGTGTATCGATTCGATATGGATATTTCGCCATTTTTCTTTTTGATATTTTCGTCATGACGAAAGTCAAAAAAAATGGTCGTCCTCGAACGACCTCGAAAATTTAAATTTTAATAAATAATACCTATACTAACCGTTCGTACCTGACCATACCTGATTGTTCGCACACGTGTGCGTTCAACGAATCGTAATGAGTTTAAGTTTTTTTTTTTCTTCTCAAAGTTTCTCCATCAAGGTCGTCGTCGTCGTCGTCGTCGTGTATCTAACGATTTTTTTCACGCCGTATACGGATTCTTTCCCCCCTCTCCCCTCGAAGAAGATGTTGAGGCAACAAGACGAATTAGTTTTTTTTTTTAGGTTGAAACATTCAAGGTCGAAAAACTGAGAGTGTCACGCCCGGTATACTTCGTATGAGAAGTCGTTTAATAATTAAAAATAAACAGTCTGCGATCACGATTTTTTTTTTTTTTTTGTGCCACGAACTCATCTTCCTTTTTTATACGATTTGAATTTTTACGTTAAACAAACAAACAAACAAACAAATAAATTTTCACATAAAAGAAAATAGTACAAAATGCGATCGTATGAAAAAAAAAAAAAAAAAGAAATTAGGTTTTGTTTATACGACCTTGATATTGAGCCTTGCACCAAGCAAATTGTTTCTTATGTCAACTAAAACCACGTTTATTTACTAATATATTTGTTTATTATTATTATTATTATTATTACTCGAACGTTATTTTTGATTACGTCACGAGTAAATAATTTTCTTTTTTCACATTTTTAACATTACGGTCAACGTGTTCTTATTTCTTGTTGTTTTTTAATCGAATATGTTTTTGCTGTAAGTAAAAAACTTTTTTTTTTTTTATTAATGGGTCACCCTTGATGCCAGGTACGACCAGGTAGGCTTGACCTCTTTTCTTTTTCATTTTTTTTTTTTTAAATATAAATTATTAATCAGATTAAGAGAGAAAAGTTTTTTCCTATGACCTTTTCAAGGGGATTTCGTATTTTTTTTTTTTTCTGTACGAAAGACAAACACAATTTATAAAATAATGATAATAAAAAAAATTGTTGTTTGTTAAGGACGAAATTTAATATGTTTATTAATTTATGTGTGTAAGAGAGAGAGAGAGAGAGAGAGAGAGAAAGAAAGGAACCGTTCAAGTAATAATAATGATAACGATAATGTTTTTCACGATGGAATTAGAAGGGAAGAAAGAGAAAGGTATAGGAAGGCAAACAAAAACGGAAAATGGTCAAAAAATTGTGTGAGGATATAACAAACAGACAAACGAACAATCATTCAAAGTCAACAAGTTTTATGTTGTACGTGAAAAAATTTTTGTGACAATAAACCCTTTCGATCGAAATTTACTTATTTGTTTGTTTGTTTGTTTGTTTTTAATGTAAAATAAATAAATCGAATGCGGGCAGTTTTTCTTTCTCTCTTTTTTTTTCTCTTTTTTTCTCTCTTTTTTTCTCTTTCTCTATCTCTCTTTTGATTTTATAAAAGAAAAAAAAAATTGGTCGCCGCCGGATGAACGGTTGGATGAACCGAGTCACGCCACGATGGAAAAAAAAACTGTCAGAAATTTTTGTTAGAAGCGAATAATAATAATAATAATGATGATGAAGGAAACGAACGGTTTTGACCTGGGTCGTAGTCGTTACGTTAACGGTTTCAACCGTCGTAATCGATTTTAAATATGGTAATTTCTCTCTCTCTCACTTACTCACTCTTTGCATTGTTTCGAATTTTGAAATTTTTAACGGTTTTAATAATAAAACAATGCTAAATAATAATAATAATAATAATAATAATAATATTGATCGAATTTTCGATTGAATATTTAACACGTTTGTCACAACGCAATAATCATCATCATCATCATCATCATCATTATTATTATCATCACGATAATTTGGTGAATGTTTTTTTTTGCACGTAAATTGAACGTTTGAAATTTGTCAACCGGATTGTTCATGCGTGACAGGCCCGCACGCACGCACACACACACACACACACACACACACTCGATTCGAAACTTAATAATTTACACGCATGCACCATCATCACCATCATCATCATTGTTTTAATTATCATTTCAACGTGTCGAATTCTTATCATTGTCATATATTCCTCTCATGTCGAACTTGTTTTTTTTTTTTTTTTTTTTGTTTCTCTTACTTTGTTACCGTTGAATAAATAATTTGTTAAAAATCAAGTTTTCGATAAATCGTTCGAGATATTTCGATTTATCGTTTAAAAAAAAAAAAACAAGAAAATGGTTTCGTTTTTTAAATTTATTTGTGCCGTGTGAAACTTGTATAAGAAATGTTAACAATTTAAACATTTTTTTTTTTTTTACTCTTATCAACGTTATCATTATCATTAATATTAATATTATTATTATTATTATTATTATTATTATTATTATTATTATCCACCATTAAACACGACAAGGCTACTTGTCGGAGTTTTTAAGTATTTATCCGAGGTTTCTACCCGATTCCTTAGGGACAAATACTCGAATTTCGGTGGTGCCACTTATTATAAGATAGCACCACATCAATTCTTGAAGGTCTTCCTGAGTCCGTCTTTTTCGATGGGAACGATTTGTCTCCTGAACTGGGCTCCGGTGACTAACATCTTTGGAGTGGCCAGGGTCAGAAGCAGTGAAATTCACGTTCTCGTCGAGCTGCCTCAGGTCGACCGTAGAACAAGATTTTGTTTTTGGTTCTTACTTTGTCTTGTTCTCATTTTTTTGCTCTTTTTTTTAAGCCAACAGCACGTGGCGTTCTCAAACGGTCACCCATCCAAGTTTGCACCACGCCCGATGCTGCTTAACTTCGGTGATCGTACGGGAACCGGTGTGACCAGCACGCTATGGCCGTTGGCTTATTATTATTATTATTATTATTATTATTATTACCCCAACATGTTTTTTTTTCACATGTTGTTTCGATGGCGGTTATAATAAGGAAATTTACAGAAAAAAAAAAAACTACCTGATATTGTTTGTTTGAACACCTTTAACACTTTAAAAAGGAGGAAAAAAATAAAAAAAAGAACAATCAATACCCATTGTTTCTCTCTCTTTCTCTCTCTATCTATCTCTCTCTATTTCTGTCTATCTCTCCCTCTCTCTCTCAATTCTTCTCAATTTATAATTAATCCATTGAAAACATCGTGAGAAAAGTTTTTTTTTTCTCTCTCCTAATTACGCGAATAAGTTTTAATTATTTATTTATTTATTGTATTTTATTCATTTTTTTGGAATGTTGGCACTCCTTCACAAGCGAAGCTCCGTCAGGTTCGAAACCTGAAAAAAAAAAAAAAATTAATAATTAATTTAAAAAAATTTTTTTTTTTGGAACGCTCCGCAGAGAGAGAGAGAAAGAAAATGTTTTTATTAATAAATTGATGACGTTATGAATTTATGTGGGTTGTTGTGCGATTGTTGTTTGTTGTTGTTTGTTGTGGTTTTGATTACATCAAATGACGTGATTTATCTGAAACATTATCGGTAATAATTAAACTCGGGTTTATCGAGTGGGTTTTGTAATCGAACTCGAAAGATTTTCGAAAAAGCATCATCATTCATTATTATTATTATTTCTAATGAGAAGACTTACGTCATTTGTAAAGGGGGAAAGAGGGAAGGGAAGAGAAGGGAGGGAGGAGGGAAAGGTGTGTTAAGGTTTTATACTGGTTCGATAATTAATAATAACGAAGGATTTTTTGTTTTTTTTTTTCCAGGAGCAACTCGAAAGCTGCTTTTCTAGCTTTTCGCCGTGAAAAAGAAGTGACAAACTACGAGGGTAGTTACAAGTTGACCGTGTCGCAATCCGGTGAAAGAATCGAAACGACCGGAAATCCAGAAAAAATCCCATTGGAATTAATTAAAATAAAAGATAAATCAAAGGATAATAATAACGTCGTCGCGACGACGATGACGTCGACGATGATGGCGGCGACGACGGATAACAACAATTGCATGTCTTTGGAACCTCCAGATCTCATACCCAAGATAAGCAATTTGAATAGGAAATCATCGAGCGTTCAAGACGTGAGAGACAATCGTTGTAAAAAATACGATTATAATCGTTATAGCAATGATAAATACAGACTCATATCACCGAATAATATTAATAATAATAATAATAATAATAATAATAACGGTGGTGGCGGCGGCGGCGTCGTCGGCGGAAGAATCGGTGGAATGTTTAGTGATAATATATTACAAAACGAATGCGTTAAAATGTCTTTCGGTGTTAGCAACGATGATAAAAATAATACTAAAGACAATTACGATAGCGAAAGAATAATACCCGCGACGACGACGACGATGACGACGACGACGGTCGAATGCGTACGAGCGGTCATAACAAAATTGGAAACGGAACCTCCGGAAAAAAGAAACGTCAACCGTGACGACGAGGACGACGATGATGATGATGGTAATGGTGGCGGTGACGTAAATGAAAAAATCGGGTTCGATAATAATAATAAAATCGATTGGAATGATAAATACGGCGTGTCGATAAGTCTCAGCCGTGCGGAATTGGATAAAGTCAATAAAGAACAAAAAACTCCGCCATGTTTATTTAGAGTTTGTTCGAACGTTGAAAAAAGAATAATAAGTAATAATATTAATAATAATAATAATAATAATAGCAACGAGGTAAAAGTTGAAAGATCGAAATCTCTTAAACTTGTAGAGAGATCTACTAGTTTTGGACGATCCGATACAATGAGGATAATTGGAGAAGTTGAAAGAAGTATTATGGATGGTAAAAATCCAAACCTTTCTGTAAGTGATGCTTCATCGCAAACGGATTTACTAGAAGGAGAAGAAAGAAGAGGAGGAGGAGGAGGAGGAAGAGGAGAAGAAAAGCAACAACAGGAACCCGTTCGCGATGAAGAAACAATAAAAAAAATGGAAGAAGAACTGGAATGTGAAAGACTTTCCAGGGATTTAGCTAGTCAATTGTCACCATCTGATAAATTACAAAGTCTTTTAGGTGAGGAGGGATAAAAACATTTTTTCGGTTTTGACGATTACAAATTTCTCCAGTTTAAAAAATGTTTTTTTGTTTGTTTGTTTGTCCAGTTCCAGATTCAGAAAGGAAAAAACCGACAGATTATGTCGCTGGATTATTTCGTTTGGAACTTTCATCTAAACCTCGTAGGAATTCAATTAATAATAAATCAAATAATAAATCGTTTAACGATGATTACGATGATGATGATAATGATAATGTTGATGATAAGGATTTGGAAACTCCTGGAAATTCTTGTCATTCTCAAGATAATTTAGTCAACGGTGTGACATCCAATCAGTAAGTAGTCAATCCATCACAATGATGATGATGATTTTTTTTTTCTTAAAACTTTTCCAGATATGTCGATATCGTGAAAATCCTCTTTCTCCTCCTCCTCCTCCTACTCCTCCATTTTTTTTTTTAATGGACTGGAACGTAAATGGAAAAACAACAATCACTTTTATCATTATTATTATTATTTTGGGAGAAAAAAAAAACTTTTTTGTCTTCTCCTTAAATCGCGTGCAAATTTTTTTTTTTTTTGATTAATCATAAAAACGAATAAAGAAAACCAAACGGAGAGAGAAAGAAAAAAAAAAGAGAGAGAGAGAGAGAGAGAGAGAGAGAGAGATGGAAAAGAAGAGAAAAAATTTAAAAAAAAATAATAAAAAACGAGTTAAGTCGTATGGGATTATTATTACTTGGGACTTTATTTTTAAATTTTTCTTCCCTCTTTTTCTCTCTCTCTCTCTGTGTTCGTCTCTCTCTCTCTCTCTCTCTCTCTCTCTGTGTTCGTCTCTCTCTCTCTCTCTCTCTCTCTCTCTCTCTGTGTTCTTCTCTTTCTCTCTCTCTTTCTCTGTGAGCGAGACTATCTTATTAGATGTAAACGAGTTATCTCCTTTACTCCTGAGTTCCAGTCAGTGACGACTGACACCTGTGAAGTGTCCAGGAACAGATGATGGTTGCTTATTATTATTATTATTATTATTTTTATGAGTTTTGATGCTTTTTTGTAGGTCCGATGGTGTCAAAATAAATTCGTCGTCACCTTCTTCTTCTTTTCTTATAACGCCAGAGCATAAATCATCAAAGACTTCATCAAATAAATTAACAGAAAATACAGAAAAAAATTCGCGACAGTTACAAAAGAAAAAGGTTTGTTTTTGTTTGTTTGTTTGTAACGTGACAGGATACGAAAGATGACAATGATGATGATGATGATGATGATGAGGTTTTGTTTTTATTAACAGGAGGAATTAATGGCAAGGCTAGATAGAAAACTAGTCGTTTTAAAAGAAGAACAGGAAGCGCTGACGAACGAAAGCACTGCCAACGAAGAATTAGGACTAATAGTTGCAAACACTGTTGCCAAATCGACGAGACCACACGAATTGGCAAAATATCGTCTTCACGTAGAAGAAGTTGGAAAAATAACGAGTCTTCTCTTGGGTTTATCCGGTAGACTCGCAAAAGTTGAAAATTCTCTTTTGGGTCTTCCATCACAACACGACGACAGAGTAATATATATTTATTAATTTTTCTTTCTCCCTCCCTCTCCCCTTTCCCCCCGACGACAAACGACGATGATGATGCTGATTTATGTTTTTTTTTTCTGTAGAAAATACAAGAAAGCAAAAGGGATAAATTACAAGAACAATTAGCGGAAGCAAAACAATTAAAGGAAAATATCGATAAGAGAAGCGATTCGGTAGCGAAAATCCTTGGAAAATACCTGAACGCAGACGAATATGCCGACTACGTTCATTTTATTAGGATGAAAGCCAAATTAATTGTCGACCTGAGAGAAATCTCTGATAAAATATCTCTCGGCGAAGAACAATTGGCAGCCCTGAAGGAAACATTATCGTCATCAAACACTTCATCTTCTTCGTGAACTAGTCTTCTGCATTATTTTCAGTGTTACCAATTTATTAAATGTAAATTTTTAATCTACTTCTTTATTATATGTATATGTCTGTGGTTAATCGTCAGGTTGGCCAACCATTTTTTTTTTTTTTTTAAAATTTCAAAATGGCGGCCGCGTCTCTTCAGAGAACGTTTTTCTTTCTTTCTGTTTTCAATGTTTTCAATGTGGTGGATAATTATTATTATTATTATTTTGTTTTTTTTTAGGTATCAGGTATGGCGAATATATTTTGTTGACTTGAGTGAAATCTTCTCGTATTAAAAGTCGTCATGACGAGAATGACGAGATAATGGGACTCTATACATATATATATATATAAAAGTAGGATTTATTTAATCAATCAATCAATAAATAATTAACAATATGAAAAAATTTGAAATTTTTTTTTGTTTATTTGTTTGTATTAATAATAATAATAATAATAATAATAATTAATTAATTAATAATAATTATAATAATAATAATAGAATAAAATTTCAATTTTTTGTTTTTTTTTTGTTAAAAATCGATCGACTGATCTCGAAAATAAATTATAATAATTTTGTAATCGTAATAATAATAATAATGATGATGATATCGATAAGTTTAATTATTATTATTATTATTAAAAATCGAGCTTAAACTAAGTCTAAATTAAACGATTTATTATTATTTTTTTCGTTTCGAATGTGAATCTTTTTTTTTTTTGTTTAAATAATGAATTAATAATTTGTTTATTCGCAAATCGTTTTAGTTTAATAAATAAATAAATAAATGAAAAATTAATAAGTTTAAAATTTTAATTTTTTAAGTAAATAAATTCAATTAAATCAATTTTAATAATAATAATAATAATTTAAACAAATTTTATTAATAATAAAAAAAGGAAAAAATTATTAAAAATTATTAATTCATTCGTTTTAAAAATTTATTATCATTATTATTAAATTTTATTGTCTTTAGCCGTTGTTGTTGTTGTTGTTGTTGATATTATTCTCTTATCGAATGAATAATTATTATAAAAAAAAATTTATAATATCAAAAGCGATAAGAGTTAAGGTTAAAAATTTTTCTTAATTGTTTAAAAAAATTAAAATCGATTGAAACCCTCTCCCCTCTCTTTCACAAAATTAAAAAGTATTATTATTATTATTATTATTATTATTTTAATTTTTTCTTTTTTGTTTTGAGTATGAAAAAGTAATTTTAATAATTTGATTTAAATAATTTTTCTTTCGTTAGGCACACATCAAAATAAAAATTATACATAATTTATTTAAAATAATTTTATCTATATAATCTTATTAATAAAATTTTAATTTTTTTTTATATAAAAAGGGAAAAGTTTTCGATAATAGTGATAATAATTGAATGAAGTGCATTCATCGATTTGTAATTATTATGCAGTTTCGAGTTCTTTCCATGGATCTTCCATCATTGAATGATGATAATATTGCGATATGTCCAATTTTGATTTATTATCATAATTCTGGGAACAAATAATAATTGCAAAAAACAAATAAATGGAAAAAGTAATAATGAATAAAATTAATTGATACAATGAAAACATACTGAATTTCTAGAATGTGGTGATTTCCAATTTTGACTTTGTCTGTGGGTAGCAGGTGAGTAATTATTGTACCTTCCATGACCTTTAGATGATTGCCATCTGCTATTTTCACCATATGAATTATTTAAATTACTATTAGAAGAATAAGAATTATCAGAATTGCACGTCGAAATCTGCGAATCCGTTTTCGACGATGCAGATAAACTTTGTTCTAATTTAAAATTATAACCCAAAGGCGAACGATACTCCATTTTGAATTTTAACCTAACTTGGTTAAACAACAACAACAGTTTAAATAAAAATAGTTTGTGATTGATTGTTAAATAATATTTATAAAATCAATAGGGTCACAACACTAATTAATTAATTAAAACTCAAAACAAATAACGAATAAATAATAACTCAATCCAAGTTTTGATTATTTAAAACGATTTTATATTCAACAATAATAATAATAAAAACGTTAAAATGTCGTATAAATAAAATAAAAAAATAAAAACCTTTTAAATTGTGAAACTTTTAACGACGATAAAAACATAAAAAAAATTATTATTAACCATTAAAAATTCGTTATTTTTTTAAAATATAAATTTTGAGACGCTAATGCATAAGGTAATCCATAGTTACTTTCGATTAATCGAATATATTTTCGATATTATTTAATTAAAAATCCGATAGGTGTCGTTACCTTACTACGATAAAAACACTACGCGACGGTTTATTTTCTTTTTTTTAAATTTTAATTTAATTAAAAAGGATTTAAAATAAAAACGAAAAAGAAACTCGTTAACGTTTAAATAATTTTTAAAAGTGAATGAATTTATATTGTGCGTTTGTATTAAAAAAAAAAAAAAGAAAAAAACGTTAAATTTTAAAAATCGTTCGAACGATTCTAATTATTTCAAATTTTAATGTTTACCTTACCTACGTAAAAAACAAACGAAGTAAGTTTTTAACAAATCATTTTGAATTCAAAAAAAAAAAAACTAATAAGGAAAAAAAATGTTATCGAAAACATTTAATTCTGTAAGTATACATATATATTTGAATAAATAATTAATAATTTATGTGATGTATTGACGAAGGAACAACCCCGTGGGAAATAAAAAAAACATAACCACAATATAATTAAATAACGTTAAAATGATGACCGGATAAGGTTAGGAACGAAAGAATGAACAAAATGTCGTACTAATTTAATTATATTATCGTCTGTCGTCTATATTGAAAAAATAATTTAATTTACGTTTAGATTTTGTTTATAATAATAATAATATTACGTGACATGTGAAAATAGAAAGAGAGAGAGAGAAGGAGAGAGTGTATGTGGTGTGTGTGCCTGGTCATTTATCATCAATAATGTCGGACATGTTTCCATGTTTTTCATTTTTCCAGGGTAGTAAAAGATTATTAAAAAAAACAATATACGATTTATTAATATTGAAAAAAAGAAATCACGGACGAGATCATAGAGAAACAGTTCACGATACTTTACCATTTCAAATAAAAAACGTACCGAGATTTACGTTAATGTTTACGTTATATTCAGCAATAGGAATCGGTGTCCCATTTTATCAATGGATTGAGGGTGTTAAAAAAATGGGAAAAAAATAATTTTTAAAATTAATTTATATATCTAAAACCACGTTTTTACCGTGGAAGGATAAATAATAATAAAAATTTTTTTTCCCCCGTTTTAATTAAAATTTATTTATTTTTATTATTATTATAATTTAAAAAAAATTTTTTCGTTAGGTTCACACAGGAAAACCTTTCAAATATTTTAATTTTAACAAATTTCCTTTAGGGGTATAAAAACAAAAGAAAAAAAAAGGAAAACTTTTTATAAAAATAATAATAATAATAAAATAATTTAGAGATGAAATCGAAAAAAAAAAGATACCTTATTTAACCCGTAAATGAGAAGAGCAGAAGATAAAAGACCACAACAGCATCCGACCAGCAGAAGAATATTATACACCATCGTAGCTGCGTCAAAAAAAAAAAATTAATTCAATATTCATTATTATTATTATTATTATTTATTTTTTCACTTTAGTTTCGTCGACCCTTTGACCTTTTATTTTATTTTTTTTCGAATTATTATTATTATTATTTTATTTTTTTTTTTAAAAGGAAAATTTATTTAAATAATCGAAAAAATTTTTTTAAATGGCGCCAAAAAAGGCGACAAAAACATAAATTTAATAAATCGATGAATAACATTTTTATAAAAATTTCCCGGGACTTTTTGGCTTCCCCCTTCCCCACATCCTACTCCCTTC
>NW_002987821.1:0-12264 GCF_000006295.1 Pediculus humanus corporis
ACAACAAACGGAATCCAAACAAACGTTTTTCTTGTTTAAACAAACGGTAAAAAATATTCATGTAGTTTTAAATAATACTCGCGTGGGGGGAGGAAAGGGGAGAGGTGGGGGGGGCAAATGCACGACAGAAATTTTTTTTTTTTTTTCCCTTCATTCATAGTTAACGCGTTCGAATGGATTAATATCATCATCACCATCACCATCACCATCACCATCACCACCATCATCATCATCATCATCATAACATTTTTTTTTTTTTTTAAGAAAATCAGTCAAAACTATTTACTTATTTTTTTTTGTACTATTAAAAACACTTTTATTTATCATTTTAAAATCAATCAATCAATCAATCAATAGCATACATATAAGTATATGCATTAACATTACATTATATCATTATAAATTTATCATCATCATCATTATCATTATTATCATTATTTTTTATATATAAATATATATTTATGTTTTCTTTCAACGTAAATTTTGTGTGAAATCGTAAATAATAAAAATTGTGTATTTATTTTGTACTTCGTTCCATTTTGTTTTTTGAGAGAGAGAGAGAGAGAAAGTGCTCACAACACATTTATTAAAAATAATTTTTTTCTTTTCTTTTCTTATTTTCTTATTTTTCAATTATATATATAAATAGAAAAAAAAATTATAAAGTTGAAATTACATTAAAATGCACTAAAAATTTTTGTGTTCCCCCCCCTTCCCTCCCCCTCCCCTTATCATTTTTTATTTATTTATTTAATTAATTAATTATCAAATTCAACCGACATTTTTTTTTATTTTCAATAGATAAATGCAGCAATTCTATGTAAATTTAGAACACAATCGAAAAAAAAAAAAAAATTATAATTTTATCATTATTATTATTATTATTATTATTATTATTATTATTATTAGAATCATTACTTCTACCTTTATCGTTTTTTTTTAAATATTTTTAATCGATAATCAATCAATCAATCAATCATCACCGTTTCCAAATTTTCCCCCCACCCTTCCTTCCCCCTCTTCCCCTCGCTTCTTTTCAATCGACAGAAAACGCAAAATTTAACCCCCCCTCGCCCCTGCCCAACTTTTTCAGTCATTCATTCATTCTCTTCAATCTTTCTTCTTCTCCTCTTTTTCTTAGTAAAAAAAAAAAAATTTAAATAATAAAAAAAAAAACGATGCTGGAAAATTTTTACGTATGACATTTTGTTTAAATCAATTCGAGTTGCAATTTAAGAGAGAGAGAGAGAGAAGGAAAGAGAGAGAGAGAAAGAAAGAGAGAGAGAGAAAGAAAGAGAGAGAGAGAGAGAGAGAGAGAGAGACAGAGAGAGAGAGAGAGAGAGAAAGAAAGAGAGAGAGAGAGAGAAAGAAGAAGAAGAAAACAAACAAACAAAAGACAAATGATACAAATTTTGTCCTTTCTTTCTTAGTTTTCTTTTTTCTGCTCACTGGAAAAATTACTTTCCACCCGTTCGTATCAATAATAATAATAATAATAATAATAAACATTGTTTTGTTTTGTTGTTTTGTTTCGTTTTGTTTTTCGCAAGTATATTGCCCACCCCCACGCCCCACCCCCCCGTGCATTGCTTCGGAAATAATTGTACATGTAATAAAATATAAATAAATATAAATAATCGAGGAAACGGTTGGTGGATGATATCACGATGGAAATAAATGTCCAGAACTTGGTAATTCTGACTCTGATAAAATCCGATAGCGTCCCACGCGACGTTCCGCTGATTCCACGACTGTCGGCGTGCGCATAAATAAATACATAAGAGAAAACTATTAAATTTTATTCCTTTTTTTTGGCATTTAAATAATAATAATAATAATAATAATAATAATAATAATAATATCATTCCTATTCCTCTTTGTCAATCATCCTTTTCGAAAAAAAAAACGGTTAAAATTTAATTACTTATAAAAATAAAACAACTTTGGTTTTATGGTACCTTCTTACCACACTACTTGATTCACTGTTTGAACATAGAACAACGACATGACAGAACATAATTATACATTTAACTTTAACTTAACTTGAATACCTTTATTAACGTTAATAAAACCAACTCTTATACTTTAAACGATAATTATTATTATGATAAATATATCACACCGCCATTAATTAATTAAAAAAAAAAATTAATTTTAATTTCGATCGAAATAATAATAATAATAATAATAATAAATTTTATTTTTCTAAAGTAGATTTTGTGCTCTTTAAAATATATCATGACGTTCGTGAAATAAATTTAAATTTTTCCTCATCATTATTTTTTTTACAGTCACGTGGTAATTAAAAAAAATGTTTTATTATCATTTTACGACACGTACGAAGAAAATCTAAAAGTTCAAATTGATGGTAAAGATTACCAGTTAACGACAACAACAACAACAACAACAGTGAATGTCATTATTTATTAATTTTCCACAACATTATTATTATTATTATTATTATTATTATTATTATTATTATTATTATTATTATTATTATTACTAGTATAATCATAATCATTATTATTATTATTATCATTTTCCTTTAAATTTTCATCAGTACAACAGATCAAGAGGGGGGAATTTTATTTCGATAGATTCCTTTGCAATTAATAATTAAGAAGAAAAAAAAATTTGATAGTAAAGCAGAAGAATTATCACGATAACCCTTTTTTTTTTTAAATTTAAATATGCTCCACTTAAAACAAAGCCACTGATAAACAGATAGGGGGGGGGGAGGTGGGGGAAGAAAGTAATAGAAAAATAAAATCAATTATAAAAACTCACCAGATTCCCAATCTTCTTCCTCTTCTTCTTCTTCTTCAGCAGTGGACGAATCACTCGATTCAGCTTCAGATGATTCACTAGGAGTGTCTTGAAACTGAGTTTGAGGAGCTGAGCTGGTTTCCATTGTTCGTGGCAAACTAGTTGCAGGCACGTTATGAAAATACAAGCTCACCTGTTTAGCAATAATTTTTTTTACTCATCATTTAAAACCAAAAAAAAAAAAAAAAATTTCTCATTTCATCCGCAAAAACAATTTAATAATAATAATAATATCGATAATTAATTCTTAATTTAACGTGTATTTTTTTTTTTTTTATTTTAAAACTATCAGAATACGAGCGAATTTGAATGCATTCAATCAATAACTAAATATTTATAATAACAATACACTCACTTGAAAATTAGGACTATAAAGTTTATTCTGTTTATCTTTATGAGCATCATCGAGTTCTGATTTATTAAGCCTTAATAAGATCATTTTTTCCTTTTCCATATTTCCAGAAGCTTTATCATTCGCATTCAATGATAAAGAATTAGCCGAATTGTTTTTAATCGTTACAGCATTATTTGTTCCATCGTTAATTGGTGATTGTGTTGAACTTTGAATTGTGGCTGCTGCAACGGTTGATATTGTTCCAATGGGGCTGCTACCTCCAGTTCCTACATTGATTGAAGTGGAATTTAAAATGCTTGATGTTGTTAATGAATTGGTCCTACTCGTTTTTATTTGCGGAGTTTTACTTTGCTCATCATAACTTAACGCTCTATTCGCTCTATTCTCAGAATTTTGTACTGTTGTCGTGTTCATATTAATTTCTTCATTGCCATTAATTATGTAAGTGTCAAAGTGCTCTACTTCTTCCCTGACAAAGAAGGTATTAAACCAAAAGTGGAACATTTTTTCTTTTCTTTTCATTTTGGGCTTATTAAAAAATTCTACTTTAATATCTCCAGTCAATGCGATGTATCGCTGTATAGGTAGTATCATTTGAGTGGCACCTTTTTTAACTTCATGAATCGGGGAGCTGTATATTTTTCCCTTTGAATTTGAGATCACAAACTGCAGGCAACCTTGCCCTCCATTAAAAGCAAGAGGAAGAGGATCTAACCTAATCTCTTTTATGACTATTGTTGTCGCTTTATATTCAAGCTCCTCCCTTATGAGATCAGCACAATATCCAACATATCGCCTTTGACTTGGAATGGTTACACCCTAAAAACAAAAAAATAATTTGATAAATTAAAAAGAAAATTGAAAACACTCAATTTATATATAAAAATAATTTATAAGTAATTATTTAAAAATTATCTTTAAAAAATTTTTTCTCACCTTTCTATCATGAGTTCTCATTTGCCCATAATAACTAAGTGCATCTTCTGCTTTTAAAAATTGCTTACTGTGTAGCATGTAACAACAAACCATAACTCCAGTTCTTCCTTTACCAGCTTTGCAATGAACAGCTGCAACATTTTTTTTGTCCTGACTAAGCCAATCATGTACATCTGCACAAAATGGTCTGATTAATTCAATTTGTGGAGGATTATGATCGTCGAAAGGATAATTTGCAACCCTGGACTGAAATTTATGAATGTCATATTTCCTTTCCGAACATCTAAAAGTTAAATATTTATGTTAAAAAAAAAAAAAAAACAAAATAAAATGGTGAAAAATACACAACTCATAATACACATTTCTAACTTTTTTATAACACCCGTGTTTTTTTTTTTTTTTTTTTTTTTTTTAGAAAAATAAAACTGTAACACAAAAGAAATACAAAATATTTTTGAAATAAAATATTACAACAAAGAAATTTGTCAACTATTGATATTATTATCATTATTATTGTTGTTGTTGTTGTTGTAAAAAACAATAGTAAAACTTACAAATTATATATTTTGTAATGATCTTTATGTTTTGATTCCAATAATTTTACAACATCATCAATGTGATTTCTATATACACCTTCTAATTTTTCTGCTGGGAAACCCATAGCTATAAGATTATCTTTAATATCTATCAAAATAATTAAGAAAAAATTATATTTTAACATTACATTGATTTGATATATAAATAATTTTTTTAAGCATATTTACTCGGAAACTTTTATGTAAAACATAAAATCTTATCGGCATTTCATTTTCAAGTCATCGAATTTTACCAAATTAAAAAACAAAATAATTTGTATTAAATTTATAAATTTATATCAGTTTAAAAAAAAAAAAAGATTTTAAACAACTTAATAGTAAAATAATATTTCTATAACTTGAACACAAGAAATCTGTCATGGTTTCGAACTTGATAAATCATAAACATTTTAAAAATTAATTTTTTAAAAGTTTTAATTTAAATAACAAAGAAATTTAGCCAGTATCATTTGGCTTAAATAGAAATTTCAAATTGTTTTTTTTTTAAAAAAAAATCTAATTAAAATCAAATTATAATTTTAATGTCATTCTATAAAAGGATACATGTCAAATCTAAATTGTAACCATCCTGCACATATCTTTTTCTTTTTTTACTAACTAAATTTTTTATGGGATTGGTCATTTTTATGTTAGATATAGTATTGGCCATTTTGATGTAACAAACTTTTTGTAATGGTATTTCAGTCTTGTCAATTTTCTCTCTCTCTTTTTCGTCCAGACGACAACCATAAGTCGGTGAATCCAGTGTACAATTGCAATTAGGCTTATATAATTGGAGGCTCTTTATACGCGGTTCACAGCAGGATAAGCAAACACCCATATAAAATAATGGTGTTTTCTTTCGATATAATCTCTTTTTTCCATGAACTTTTCCTCCTTCGTCCTGGAATAAGATGAAGTTACTTTGGCATGTGCAGAAACCTAATCAGTCACTAGTCCAATAAAAAAAACCGATCTTCACACAGCCAACTGATTTTTTAAATCATTTAATTTAAATTTTCTCTTCATAACTACACACCGACCAACTATAACCAAATTGAATTCATTGGTTCTATCAAAATTTGTCGCTACTGTAAAGTGAAGCTCAGTTCTTTGTGTTGAGAACAAGGTCACAGTAAAAGTTGACGGACTATATTTGCCATCTAACATTAAACTCTACAAGCGAAGACTGCTAAATTACTCAACAGATCGAGTTTAAATCGTTGTACTAATGCCACGATTGTCGTGTAAATAGTTACTAATTAATTAACTTAATAATATTCTTTGCTGCATTTTGAAACTTCCACACATTTCCTGAAAAAAAACAAAATAAAAAAATTCATACGATTAAATTATTTTTTTCTACACAACCTGCAAAAAAAAAATTCTTTTTTAAATTACAGAATATCATTTATACATGAACTTGATAAAATTTAACTATTACAGTAAAAATATATTAAAAATTATTAATAAGGGAAAAAAAACTTAAATGTTTTAAAATAATAATTTATAAAAATATATTTTAAAAAAAAATTAAATTTAAGCAAAAATATTAACTAATTCTACTTATAATAAATAAAAATAAAACATTGTTTTAATTGCATTTATAATTTCATTAACAAAATACATATTGGGACGGAATAGTTTCATCGTTTTAATAACATTAATAAATTCTAAACTACATTAATTATAAAAGATTAATTCTATACAAAATATCTTAATATCCTTTTTTTCTAAATGTATAAAAATAGTAATAATAAAATTATTATTATTATTATTATTTCATCTCAATAAAAATACAGAATGTAATTTTTAAATTACCAAGTCCATAAATAAGTCTGTTCCATTATTAAGTCGGTGTGCTATTGTGATTAAGTTAATCCATAAGTAAAATTTATACCAGACAAATTTTTTTTTTAAATATTAAAAATTAAATTAAAATAGCTCAAAAATATCATTTTCTAAAAATACTATAAACATATTTATCATTAAAAAATAAAATCATTAACGATTAATTACGTTATTCAAAAAAAAAAAAATTCGGTTTGTTGAAATGAAGCGAAATAATAATAAAAAGTTATAAACATACATAGCAAAATGGAAAATTAATAAATAATTTTCACTTGTTTCTTTAACTTAAAAGTTAATAAATAAAGTTAAGTTTAAAGTAAGTAAAAAGAATGTTTCAAAATTCATTCATTGAATCGATTATTAACAAATTGAATCAACAATAAGGCACATCTGGCAGGTTCTCAAGCTAGTTTGTACTGTTTAAATAATATCACTATTGTTATAAAGTGCTGATTACACAACTACATAAAATTGAAAATATTCAATTTTATTTTGTTTTTTTTTTTAAATTACCAATTTTATGACTCTTTAACGATAATTATGGATTTTGAGAAAACAAGTATCGATTTAAAAACTTCTGATTAAATTAAAAATATAAAAACATAAAAAAAAAAAATGTTCTCACATATAAAAAATACTTATGTAGCCATTATATAGCTTGCCTGATACACTATTTAAATAAAATTTTTATACACAATTTCTTAACAATTCAATTACCGAATGGAATATATGCGAAGTACAACAAATAAACATGTAAACACAGATAAATAAATAAGAGTAAAATTCACTGGCTTAACTGAAGCCGTGTTACATCCATCCTTGCTGTTGCAGGTACAAAATTCCATAAATATATTGTATGTACCTGTTCTCATTAAACAAAATCTTTCATCATTTTCAATACCGGGTTCTCCTAAATAAGCACAACTTCGGTAATATCTCCATTCTCCATTGACTTTTTGCCTAATTTTACGACACATCGTGGGTCTCACACCTGGAAGATGAGGCAAATCTGGTTCTTGTCTGCAATCCGTTATCGGGAACGATGAATTGTCAAAAGGATCTTTACATTTTGGATCGACATCGGATCGACACACCCAACATTTAATACTAAAAACTTTTAACAAAATAATATTAATATAAATTACACGATACGTAATTACAAAAAAATTTTAATATAAATAAATACCTTCTGGAATTGTTAATACGATAAATATGGATGTATAAAAAAAAATTAACGAACTATGATTCATTTTAAAGTGGTAACCCCACATTGTACTAAACTCTTAATCCAACAACTGAATGCTTCAAGTGTTAATAGAATATTAAATGAGATATTTTTCTGCTACCACGTTTTTTTTTTTTTTTTTTGGTTCGTCCGCTTACGAAACGTACAAAAATTTAAGCGGTTAAATTTTTACAAAAATATTTTTTATAATTAATTCATTACAGATTTCAATTTATTTTATAAATCCAAATAATTCATTTATTAATTTGTTTGATGTTATTAATATTTAATTTATTAAATAAATGCAAACGATTTATAAAACATAAAAAAAAAAAAAAAAAAGAATACATAAAAAATTTATTTTTTTTTTAAATTTAAGCGTTCCAATACATATATATGTATATATAAAAATTTGTTAATTCTATCTAGAATTGTTTTTTAAATTGAAATAAAATAAAACATTCAAATTTAAAAATAACAATCAACTACAATTTTGGACGGAATTTTTGATTTCTATATATATATATTTTCGATTCGATTTCTATACACAAAATATACATGTATAATATATATAATCTCATACGATAAAAAAAATAAATTCATTTTTTACAAAAAAAAAAAAAAAAAAAGAAATTAAGGTTACATTGTTATCAAAATAAATATTTAAAGCTTTTTTATTATTATTATTATTAAAGAATGTAAGTAAATCATATGTATTTGGCACCCAAATAAGCCATTAATGTCATTGGTAGAGAGCTAAATCCAGGTTTAATTACTAATCCATCATTACAGGCATCTGTATTGCATGTCGAACAATGTTCTACGGTAGAATAAGACGTGGATCTTGCAGAAGAACATGGACGATTGTTATCATAGGCTTGTTCCCAGGCACATGATCTTTCCACATGTGCTTCTCCATTAACTTAAACAAATTTATATAAAATTAAAATAAAGTTACAACATCAAATAAATCCCCTTCCAAATAAAATCATTATTAAATAGGGAAGGGGGGAGGGGGGGAAGAGGAGGGAAAAACAAAAAACAAAAACAAAATCCACAAATAATCCCTTTTTTGTTTTTTGTTGTCAAGAAATAATAATGAAAAATTTCACAATCAACACAAAAATATTAAGAAATTTTTTTTTTTTTTTTATCTTTTAAAACTTACATGCTTTACATATTAAATAATAATAATAATAAAAATTTTTTTCATTTCTTTTTTTAGATTAAGTTTATTTTAATTAAAAATGAAGTTGGGCAAGTTTATTATTGACTTGACCTTAAATTTTGTTCTGTTACACCCATAAAATTACTCATCATAATTCAAAGCAATTAAAAAAGGACTGACCCAATAATAATGATAATGATAATAATAATACATATTAAGAGAAAAGAAGGAGAAGAAGAAGGATTTTAATTACCTCTATGAACGATTTTTCGACAAACTGAATATGATTGTAGATAAGTATTGTGAGCAGATTTTCGGTCACAATCAACTAATGGAAAATGTGTAAAATTAAATGGATCCCTGCAATTATAATCTCTTTCCGAATTACATTCCCAACATTTTGTTCCACGTCCTGGAAAAAATATTAAAATAACACATATTAATAATAATAATAATAAAATATTTTGATTTTGTTTATCACGACATTGCTATCCTTAAACAATTTTATGTTAAAACGTGAAAATCGAAATTTTTTTTATACAAAAAAAAAAAAAAAAAAAATCCACTTATAATATTTATAAAAACTAAAACAATAAATTTTCACATTAAAAAAAAAAAAAAACATATCGATAATAATTTATTGATTTTTAATTGACCTACCGGTATTCACAAATAATAAAAATAAAACGATTAAACTCAACGATAAAAATTTTAATGCCATTTTTAATAAAATAAATAAATATCTAAATAAAAAAAACTTTTCTTATGGTTTAAATTGTTCGAAATCCAAATCACATCTAACGTTTAATTTTTACTGGAGTTGGATTTAATTCGTTTAAAATTATGTTCTAGGATGATCACCTGACACTTCCACTCCTTCCCGTCCGCCATATTGTCTTTATATTTTAAGTGTAATTGAAGGACGAGTTGACATAATCTGAAAAAAAAAATAATAATAATATCCTCGCATGTAAATCCGTATGAATACTTTCAATGTTTAATTGTTTTCATTACACGCGCGCGTTTTTACGTACCCTTCGCAGCGTAGCCAACTTTGGAAAAACGAAAAAAAAAAAAATTTTTTCCATTACGGGGAGTTTACATTTCACATCATTATTATTTTTATTAAGTGATTTAATAGGAAATTTTTTTCTTACACGAACGTCATGAAACAATTTAAAATGATAATAATAATAATAATAATAATGATGATGATGAAAGAATGAGTCGATTTTCTATAATCTGAATATAAATATTGTTATGATCCCGTACTCAATATTCACATTTTCAACTTTTTATAAACAAAAGACTGGCGACGAACTCAAATTGTTCTTCTTTAGAAGCGAAGCTTCTAAAGACTCCTTCTTTTATTTTATTTGCAAGTGTTTGCTCGAACATTCGAAACAGTTGACTGACGAAAGACCAAAGTAATATAGGCAAGCTACACAGCTTGGCGTTGGTTCATTTGATTTTTAGTCTAGCTGTAATAAGTTCTTGTTTATTAATATTAGTTTTGTGATAGTTTTAAGTGCTTGTTCATTACTTACAAAAATAAAGAACGAACCGAATATAACATATTAAAATTTTGGCGCAGTCGATGAAGGATCATTCTGAACGACAAGAAACCGGAGAATTCTTAAGTAATTCGTTTCATGTTGGTGGGTTTTAACTCTTTATCAGAATTTCTTTATATTGTAAGTAGTAGTAATAGGTAACTCATTTTGTGAACAATGCCTAAACTTGATCAACCTGTTTTCAACCCATCCCAAATACCCCTTGATTTCTTGTGTAGTCTAGTTCCTAATTTCTTTTCCGGAGAAAGGAACCAACTTAATGCATTTATCTCTGATTGTGATAATGCTATCGAATTGTCCTCTGAAGAGAATAAGTATCCACTCTTCAGATTCATCTACTCCAGAATCACTGGTAATGCCAAGATTCGAATTTCTTTGTACGATTTTGATAATTGGGATGACGTAAAAACGAAATTAATAGAATTATACCAAGACAAGAAACCCCATAGTCAACTGATAAAAGAATTGATTAATCGCAGACAAAAATCAACATGTATCCACTATGAAGATAACACAATAAAATTGATGGAAAAACTTAAAATTTTAGAAGTTACAGAATCCAAACTTGAAGTTAAAGAGAAAACAGATCCTTTACCAGAATCCAAACTTGAAGTTAAAGAGAAAACAGATCCTTTACCAGAATCCAAACTTGAAGTTAAAGAGAAAACAGATCCTTTACCAGAATCCAAACTTGAAGTTGAAGAGAAAACAGATCCTTTACCAGAATCCAAACTTGAAGTTGAAGAGAAAACAGATTCTTTACCAGGATCAATTCCTGCTCAAGAGGAAAAAGCACCCTCTACAAATTTATCTAAGAAAAAGGCTAAAGAAGCACCCTCTACAAATTTATCTAAGAGAAAGGCTAAAGAAGCACCCTCTACAAATTTATCTAAGAGAAAGGCTAAAGAAGCACCCTCTACAAATTTATCTAAGAGAAAGGCTAAAGAAGCACCCTCTACAAATTTATCTAAGAAAAAGGCTAAAGAAGCACCATTACTTCCTAAAAATAAAAATAAGAAAAAAGGTCTAAAAGTAAAAGAAGAAAGATCATCCATACAGAATTCAAAACCTAAAAATCATCCTAAAGCTGAAATTCAAAAGGAAACAAAAATTTCAAATAAAAATATAGGAGCTACTAAAAAAATTCACAAGCATAATTTTGGGAAGCATACTAAAAAGCGGAAATGGAATTCCAGTACCAAGAAATCTAGGAAGAAAGCATCCATTCTTATGTCAACCGATTTTCACGAAGAGAGTATTCCTGAGGTAAAGCTATTTTTACTAAGTAAAGTTCACCTATCGTCTAATGAAAAAGAGAAGATTCAAATCAGTCAAAAATTAGCAAGAGGAAATCTAAATAAAAAAACTTAGTCCTAAATTTAAGGGTCCATACGAGGTCAAGAAAAAATCTGGCAAAAATGTTTTATTAAAAATCCGTAACAAGGAAGTTACTTATCGCAAAACCGTGTTCTGAGTAGTTGATCTAAAGAGAGAAATCCAAAATAATAATAATTTAATTCTTTTATTTTTCCCATATAGCTAATCATCATTTATTTTATTATTAATCCATTTATTCTTTTTCTAATCATTATTTATGTTTCCTATATAAAATTTTTATATTTTTTAGAACTTATGTCAATTTTGTTTCGAATTTATGTCTCATAATTTTATTCTTTTATCTTTACTCTTTATGAAACATTGTTCACTAACGAGTATTGCCTAGGAAAGGTCTACTACTTGCAGCTATAAAGCTT
>NW_002987821.1:12284-14166 GCF_000006295.1 Pediculus humanus corporis
ACTTCCACTCCTTCCCGTCCGCCATATTGTCTTTATAAAGTGTAATTGAAGGACGAGTTGACATAATCTGAAAAATAATAATAATTTCTTGCATGTAAATCCCATATGAATACTTTCAATGTTTAATTGTTTTCATTACACGCGCGCGTTTTTACGTACCCTTCGCAGCGTAGCCAACTTTGGAAAAACGAAAAAAAAAAAAAATTTTTCCACCGCGGGGGTTTACATTTCACATCATTATTATTTTTATTAAGTGATTTAATAGGAAATTTTTTTCTTACACGAACGTCATGAAACAATTTAAAATGATAATAATAATAATAATGATGATATTGAAAGAATGAGTCGATTTTCTATAATCTGAATAAAAATATATTTAAAAATAAAACAAAGTACTGTTGATAAATTCGAACCTGCAACGAACGAAATCGCATCGGAAAAACCGTTAAAATTTGAAAATTTATCGAATACTCCCTAAATATTAAATAATCGTTAATTATTTTCGTATATTTTGTTAAATAGTTGTATAAAAAAACAACATGGAATTAAAAATGGTCACGATATACATTTATAACATTTTCTTACTCTATGACTCATCATCCATTTAATTACCTTTACGTAATAACACATGCATCTTTTTTTTTCTTTATAAAACCTCAAAATTAAGGTTCGAAACATTAAAAATTTTAATTTTTTATTCAAGGTTCGATGATTTTATTTGGACTCCGCACCCAAACCTTGTTTTTTACGTTCCAATTCAAAGGATTTCCTGACCTTAATGTTTTCTTATACTCACAAACTACTATTTGTAGTTAAATTTCGTTTTCAACGGTTTTCATTTTGTTTAATAATTAGTAAAAAAAAAAAAACTTCATTACTCGTTAAACGATTTGGAAAATTTTAATAAAATAAAAAAATTATTTATTTATTTATTATTAGGTAATAAATTAACCTGCGCGGGAGTACAGGTGAATTTAAAAACAAGTTTTTCCTCCATTAATTAATTACGTAATACAAAAGGATAATAAAAAATAAAATTAAAAACTACAATAAAAATTTATTCATGATAAATCGAACACAAACTAAATAATAATAATAATAATAATAATAATAATAATGATAATGATAAGAAATACATTTTTTTTTTTTATTAAAGAGTACAATGACGAAGCATTTTAAAAAAAAAAAAAAAAAAAAAAACATTTAATAAATGAGTGATAAATTTATTTATTACGAACAACACGCAAATATTTAGGCGAACGAGTGCAAATAATTAAACCGAAATAAATTTTTTTTTTTTTTCCCGCAATACTAATATAAACAACCAAACAAACAAACAACCGTACAAACAATTATTTATTCAACAAACAACAAGAGATTTAAATTATTTTATACAAATTTTCTTTTCCTGTTTTCTTTTCGATGATGGTTACACGTTTGAAAATTCATGTTATGGCGATTTTATAATAATAATAATAATAATAATAATAAATTTATATTTACACCATTTTAAAAAACCGTTAAACGTTCGATAAATTCCGTTAAAAATTTAAAAAAAAACGGTTATAATTATTACGTTAGATACAAACAAAGAAGGGAAAAAAATTAATAATAATTTCATTTATTTATTGATTCCACATTATTTATTTATTTATTTATGTAAAACAATTAATCGTTGGACTATTATTATTATTATTATCGTGTCATGAAGAAAATTTAAAAGTAAAACTAAAACATTTTGAAATTAAATTTAAAAAAAAAAACATTTTTGATTACTTTCTACCATTGTTTACATAGAATAAAACAACCACTACCAAGCGTTATATTTTTTTTTAATTACTTGCACGCGTGGTTACGCACGTGCAAAAATAGTTAATGACCT
>NW_002987821.1:14665-15846 GCF_000006295.1 Pediculus humanus corporis
TTTTTTTTAATTTTATTATCATTTAAATCGATAAATTCTTATTTTGTCACCTGATCGAATTGTACATGTACACATTCATTATTTCATTTAATAATAATAATAATAATAATAATAATAATAATAATAATAATAAATGTTAATGTTTTTTTAATGTCATTGTTTTTCGCTTTTTTTTGTCCAAAATTTTGATTTACGAGATTTAAATAATAACTTTTTAAAATACCGACCTAAAAATCGGAGCGGATCAGGGACGTCTCGAGTATTAATTTTTTTTTTTTAATAATAATAATAATAATAATAATAATATTTCAATGCGTGAGGATATATCGAAAAAAAATTTTATTGAGGGGGTAAATAACGAAACGATTGCTCCCCATTTTGTTTTTGTTTTTTTTTTTTTTTCGAATCGAATTAATGTTTTTTTCGACCTCGTTTTTCTCTACTTAACCCGCCAATATGTATGCCTCGGAAAAATTGTGACGTCACAATTCCATTGTTTCGAATTTATTTATATATATATATATTAAATGTAAACCTTTCGAAAAAGTTTTTAGCTTTTTAAAATGACACAATTTAAACAGAAAATAAACGTGAAAACCACATCTCGAAATACTTTTTACCCTCCCCCCGAAAAGAAATTATTATATGCTACAAACAAACAATACCGGAGAAAAAAAAAAGAGAGAGAGAGAGAGAAAGAGAGTGGAAATCAAAAGAAAAAAAAAGAGAGAGAGTGGAAATCAAAAGGAAAAATCTCCTTCCTTTCCCTTTAAATTTTAAAGTACTTAGTAAAAATGTAATTAATGAGGTGAAACGACGTTCGCGGCAGAACGTTCTAGAAAAAAAAAAACAATTTAAGTGTTTTTTTTTTTTTTCATGAACGTGTTTTTTTTTTTTTCTTTCTTTCCATTTTATTGTTTTTCGTACCTTTTTTTTAACTAATAAATTATTTAAAAACAAATTGAAAGTATTTCAATCAAGGCTGAGAAAAAAATTTTTTTTGAAAAGTTCGGGGAGGGGGCGGGGGGCGGAGGGGCCACACAAAGAAAAACGTGTCCAAAATTTAATTATTTTTACTAAAACGACGTTTTCCCTTCACTCCCCCCTCCCTTTTTTTTTAAACGTTTACATTAATATTAATAATAATAATAATAGTACATTCGTTATAATTTATTAAATTT
>NW_002987821.1:18663-25954 GCF_000006295.1 Pediculus humanus corporis
TTTTTGCGTATGCTCGTGCACGTGCACAAACACACGTGATAAAAAATAATAATAAATATTTATATATTATAATTACGTAATAATAATAATAATAAGTAATAATTTAATAATTTCTACACGACCTTAACCCTATTAAATTAATTATTCGTAGAGTGGGGGGATGGGGGTGAGGGTCAAGGGGAGATGGGGGACTCGTTGATGTTTTTCCAATACTTTTTTTTTTGTTAATGTTACCCACCAAATTATGTTTAATAACCGATAATTTAAAAACAAAACAAAACATAATTAAGAACGTCAAGGACGAATATGTTGTGTGTGTGTCTTTTTCCCCGTTCGTTTCCTTTCAATTTGTCTTTTTTTCCCCGGGAAAATGTGGAAAAACAAAAAAGGGGAAATTGTGGGAAATTTTTATTGAATGTTTGATGATAACAAAGAACCTATTAATTAATTATACGTACGTTATTAAACCGTTACATCCCGACGATTATTCCGAAAGGGAAAATGGAAAATTTTTTTTTTTTTTTTAATTGTTTCGGGGCGGCTCGACGTGGTTTTAGAAAATTTTGCCAAAAGGTTTACGCCTACCAATACCAACCTCGTTAAATACGAGTTTTATTATTACGTTTAAAACCTACTTTTCTTTTTGTTTATAGATGAAACTTTCACTTTGAAAAAAAAAGCAGAAGAAAATATTTATATGTACTCACACAGACTATTTATTTTCACGCAGCTAAACGTGCTGCCGTAAAATGAATCGGAAAGTCCGGGACTTCCCCTGACTGCATATGTTATTTCGCTCAACGTGTTACTCACTGATTCTCTTGTACATTCTGTCGGATACATTTCTCTTGATATAGGATCCGCACATCTCGGCTCTCTTCTTGACGTGCATTGATAACATCTTAAAGCAGAACCTGAAATATTTATATACAAAATGAATCTATTTTATTATTATTATTATTTTAAACTTTGCACGCCATTGCATGCGTTATTTGTCTTTTAAACGTCTTTCCCAAAAAAAAAAAAATTCATGTCGTGAGAATTTGTATGCGTATATATGCGTTTTATTTCTCTCTCTCTCTCTCTCTCTCTTTTTTATCATTATTATTATTTCTTTTTTTTTTATTACCATTCCTAATAGTTTTGCAACAAAAATAAAAATAAAAAATAAAAATTTTACATCACGTTTTTACCTCGAGCTAAATTTTTTTTTTTTTTTTTTAAATTTGCGATTTCACTTTTTTTTTTTTCACTCGAGGACACGATTTTCATGTATAAAATTATTTAGTTATTTATTTTAATGTAAATAAACCGCTTCGAAATAATTTTTAAAAATTTTCACTTGTCAAAATATATATTTAAATAATTATTATGACGATCCCAACAAAAACAACAACAACAGCAACAACAAAGTTCAAACAAACGATTATTTAAAAAAAAAATATTATTATTAATGTATTACGTAATAAATTGACTCATTTTTTTTATTTATAAATAAATAAATTTATTTATTTATTATTTAAATTATGCGCCATTAAAAAAAAATTATACATTTTCCTCCTCCTCCTCCCCCTATTCCTCATCTCTGAGATCATAGCTTGAAATTTTTTTTTTTAAACATGACAAACAAACAAACGAATTAAAACAAACACATCGACAAACGATTCGTATGTATGTATATATTACACAAAAATAATAAAATCTTATTTTAATTATAGAAACGTTTAATGACATCATCATCTTTTTTTAACAAACAAACAAGTAATAAAAAAAAAAAGAAAAAAAATTACGTAATAAAGGCTACCATTAGGTTGTTGGGTCATTCAGTTCATTTTGTAGGCGGACATTATTTATTATTGCATACCTTAAATGAAATCTCATATTTAATAATAAAAAAAAACCTGTTTGTTGTTGTTGCGTTTTATTAAACGTATGAACGATAGGAGATTGTGTGTGTTTGTGTGTAGAAAACAAACGCGTTGTTGTTTGTTGTTGTTTTCTTAAATACAAACCGTTAGTTAATAAATTTTTTTTTAATCGTAAAAATGTTTCGAAATTAAAATTAGATAAATAAATAAATAAGACATCAAGTGATTATATTTACAATAAATCCTATTCGAATTAAATTTCAAATTCGACAAACAATTTGTCTTGTTGTTATTGACGAATAACAAACGACAAACAAACGAGAAAAAAAAAAAAAAAAAAAAAAAAAAAAGATTTTTAACGATCTCGTTAACTCGAAGTGGGAAGGTAAAATTTGAACAAATCATTTTCTTAAAAAATTGTTAAACATTTTTTTTTTTTTTTTTGTATTTCCTTTTTCAAGGTTGGCAAGGTGTTTGTTTGTTTGTCGAAAAAATTACAAAAAAGACGATAATAATAATAATAATGATACTTGCGAAACGGAAACGACAAAATTCGACGTTTCGTTATGTCGACTCTTTTAACAAAATGACCGCCGCAAAAAGTAACTTAAAAAAAAATTTTTTTTTTCTTTCCTGCCCATTACTACGATTTCATTAAAAACAGGAAAAGTTTTTTTTTTTTAAATTAAATTAAATTAAATTTATATGACGTCATCAATTAATTTAACCCCATTTTTTTCGAAAACTAAGAAAAGCTAAAAAAAAAACTAAAAATCATCTCCTTATAATGACGTAATTTTTTTAATTAATAGGTTATTCGATAATTAAAAAAACTCACGTTTATGTATCTTCTATTATCATTTTATTTATGTATTATTAAAAATAAATTCAATAATGATAATAATAATAATAATAATAATAATTAAAATTTACCGACAAAAATTTATATAAAAAAAAAGAAAATTTCAAACAACTAACAACAACTCGTAGAAAACGTTTTGCAAACAGTTTTTTTTTTACAATAAAAACTAATAAATAAATAAATTAATAAGTAAATAATTACGCGCGAATTTCAAAAAATTATTAACGATAATAATAATAATGAAAATAATGAAAATAAAAGAAATTTCCCATATCTTACCCGCTCCGATAAAAGTAGCAAAAAATGCACAAAATAACCAAAAGAAAACGGTTCCCTTCGTATTCATTTTTTTTTTTGTTATTAAATAATATTTATTTATTTATTTAAATAAATTAACGAAAATTATTAAAGAAAAATTAAAAATAAAATAAACGACGACGATTGTAAAATTTATACGTGCATCAGTTAAGGTTGAAATCGCGTTACTGAAATGATGAACACAGAAATCGACTTATAGGCGTCACCATATAGATGGCAACTCTTAAAATCCCAACAACAACAACAACAACAAATTATATTCGTTATTTCCCCTCCCCTCCCCTCCCCTCCTCCCCTTCCAACTCATTCGCAAAAATAATATTATTATTATTATTATGAAAAATTCAATAAACGAAATAAAAGTTATTCAACCTGATTAAAAATATTATCGAGTCCTTGTGTGCGTGTGCGTGTGTTGACTTGAAAACCAAAGGAAATATCACATAGGTACGATATTTGAAATCCTGTAATTCTGTACCTGTTTTTAAAATTATCGACCTAAATATATACTCGAACGATAACAACAATTTAATTTTCTATCAATCGATACACGCACACCCACACACACACACACACATAATAATAATAATTTACAAATTCTCTATGCGTTTGTCCTGTTTAATATTATTTATAATTTTTCAACCGTGACGGTCATTTTTTTAATTTTCGATTCGTTTTTACGTCGCCATTTTTTTTTTTTTTTTTTTTATTGTTTCTAAAAATACTTGAAACTTTATTTTAAAAAAATTTTTTTTTCCACTACTACTACTACTACTTACTGCAAAAAATCGAATATTGTACAAAATCGATAAAATTAATAAAAATATCGAACTCGATAATCGATACGATACGATATTAGTCACGTTTTAATAATTTTTTATATATTAATTATTTAATTAATGTATTTTATATATTTTAATTAAATTATTGGAGTGTAATTAATAACCGATCGTCTACATAAATAATAATAATAATAATACGTAAATCTTTTGTAATAATTAATAAAATTATCAAAACGATTTGGCATATAAACAAAATAAATAAAATCGATAAAAAACTAATAAATAATTTTTTTTTTTTAGGTCAGTAGTGTGTTTGTTCTAGAAAAAAAAACATTAAATTCGATTATTTTTCCCTCTTTTTTTGTTATCAAACAACAAAAACCATCTTAAATGTTTGTCACAAAAAAAAAAAAAAAAACATAAAAAAAAAAATTAGGAAAAGCTAAAACTTAAATTTTTTTTTCTCCAGCAAAATGGCGCCAGTCATTGTTCTCCGCCTTTCTGGCGTCTTTATTTTTTATTTAACAATTTTTATTATTATCATCACAGTTAGCAAATTTCCCCCCCCCCTCCTTACATCTATCATCAAGTAGTAAAAGTTTTTATTTGTTGTGCCAAATAAATTTCCTTATTTTGATTTATTGTCTCCTTTTTTTTTTTTTTTTTTTTTTTTTTTTAGGATAAAAAATATTAAAATAAAATTTAATCCAAATAACTATTGACTTAATAACTTCAGAAAAATAATATAACAAAACAAACACATGTTTATGATGTCAATTATCATTATTATTATGATATATTATGATTATTATATTTTATTGTTTTATAAGTGAATAATTTTATACTAAATTTGTTTTGAATACATAATAATATAATGAAACCCTAAAAACCAATCAGTTCATGGTTAACTGTTACTTGTATTAGTTATTAAAAGTTAATCTGTATCAGTTTCCTAAATTATTAATAATAATAATAACAACAACCAAATTTAATTAATAAAAATAAGAAATTATTATTCAACAACAAAAATTTTAATTTGATTTTTTCAAATCATTCTTGGATTTGTGTTATACATGAGACACATGGCTACTGAATATTGAATTCAATCAAATTAGCAAAATCGTTTACTATTTAAATAAGGCGTTAATCAAACAAGTAATTAACTCTTGTAAAATTCAATCAAATTCGTTATGCAATCATTTTATAAAATACACTCACATGTATCAAATTCAAATCGTTACCAACCGATGTTAATAATTTTACCTTGTCATTTTCTCATTTAAATAATCAATCGTTTAAAAATAAAACACAATATGGCGAGTATATAGAATCGAGACAATAATAACGTAAAAAAAAGTTTAATTTAAAAGTTATTTACCTGAGAAAAATCTTTATAAATCCAAATGATTAACACTAAAACACTCTGCTTGCGAATTACACACAACAATGTTTTCAACGTTCCGTTAAATGTCGTGGCATGAGAAAACTCACACATCGATGGCTAATTTTACTTAGCGGTGGTTTACTTTTTATTTACTCTATGGAATATTTATCATATTTACAATTGTTTTTCTTTTTTCTATTTTCATTTATTTATAATTATGTTATAAAAAAAAATTATTTTAACGAAATAAAACGAATAAATATATAATAAATTATAAATATATTTTATTTTTTAAATAAAAAGCATAGAAACTTGCTTAAAATTAATTAAAAACAATTATTTTATTTAAATGAATTTAATAAATAAAAAATTGTATGAACAAATACAAAATTCAATTAAAATTATTATTAATTAATAATTAAACAATTATTTAAGTGCTCGATAAATGTTTAAAAGCCTACAAAATTATTATATTTAATAAAATTATTTGCCAAATTAAATTATTGTTCATAATTTATATTATTTTTATTAAAAACAAAACATTTATAATTTTTTTTTCTTTTTTTTAAAGGGCACATAATTTAATGTTGACAAAAAAAAAAAAACAGGAATAATTTATTATCCCCGAAAAGGATAAATCTATGGAAAATCTTCATATTATAAGATCAATATAATTAAATTAATTAAAACATTTTTTAAACATTTAAAAATATATAAAATCAATATTATTGTTAATTAACCCGAATATTAATAAAAAAAACAAAATTTTCAATTCTCATTAATTTATATCATCCCCTCCCTCTCCCTCTCTTACACCCCCTCCCCACTAAAAATCCTTTAAATTTTTATTATTATTATTATTATATATTTGCGTGCATGTGTTTGCATCAATATAAAATTTTATAACAAAAAGAAAACTATATTATTATTATTATTATAAAATTAATTAATTACTCATAAAGCATAATAATAATAATAATAATAAAAGTAATAATTATCACTAATAAAAAGAAAAAATCATTATTATTTTTTTATTATTTATTTTTATAAATAAAGAATACAAATTTTTAATAGAAATAATAATAATAATCTTTGGTGTTATTATTGTACTTTGAGAAGAATAAACTTAAATAATAAAATAATTTAATAAACTAAATAATATTAATAATAATAATAATAATAATAATAATAAAAGTTATAAAGAAATTTAAAAAAAAAGTTTTTTTAATGACTAGTGTAGTTGACATGAATGACTTTTACTCATATAATTATTTATTTAAAGGTACATAAAAAAAAAATTTATTTTTTAATAAATATATTTACATGTTCGTCGATATTAAAAACAAACATTAAATTTTATTATGTAAAAAAAAAAAAAAAACAAAAAGTTTTATTTTTATCTATTGGAAAAAAATTTTTTTTTAAAACTCTACTAAAGTGTAATTATTTAAATTTTTATTGAGAATAAAACAAAAATGGCTTCTTTTAATGTTGCATGCAATCCTTTTATCAAAAAAAAAAAAAAAAATCGATATAAAAGTAAAGGATATCGTGTGCTTTACTACCACCACCACCACCACCACCCCCATCAGCACCACCACCACCACCATCCCTTCTCACATTATGTAGTATGACGTAAAAAAAAAAAGAAAAAAGTTTTTCCTGACGTTAAAAATTAAATAAATAAATAAATGAAGAAAATTTTATTTTATTTCAAATTCCGACAGTTTTCCCCCCCTGTTTTCTTCTTTACTCCCATTTTCCGACAAATTTTTCACGTTAACTTGATAAAAATTGATATGATCGTTAGGATAAGAATTAAATATTTTGAAATATTTTTTTTTATTCCTTTATTACATCCGTCTGTGTCGCAAAGTGAACATGATTTCAATATAATATCTTTTGATGTTATTAATTTAACGGCATAACAAGGATCGAAATTTTCCATTCGTGGAGCGGAACATCCTCTTCCTATCACCATGTTTCCCTCCACTGAAACATAAACAAACAAAAAATTAATTCGAACGTGTGTTTAATGAAAGAAAATTCCCTCCCTTTCTACCTCCCTACTCCCCCC